>NC_034203.2:40354220-40366720 GCF_002021735.2 Oncorhynchus kisutch
GAGGAGAAGGGGGGAGTCTAGTTCTCCGCCAGCGTTACCTCTCATCATGGGGAGTCCATCAGGACACCAGAGGTTGGTCCAAAAACACTGCAGAGAATCTAGTACTGTTTTCATAAAACGTCTTTAAGAGTAGGATTTCTGATCTAGGATCTGTTTAGTCTTTTAGATCATAATGAATAAGATTACATGGGACAGGAGGCGGGGCCTGATCCTAGATCAGCACTTCATGAATATGGGCCCTGGACCTTGATGCTTTCTCAGTGCAGACGTCAGAGCAATGAGAAAATGGTAAAAGTGTTTAATATCAGTTGTTTTAATCAACGGTCATCCTCATTAATGAGTGGACATTGTGCATACAGTGATCCAGTGTCATGTGATTATGGATAATGTAATGTAACTGGCTAATTAGACTCGGAGAGAGTAGAGACAAAAAAAGGCACCAACTGAAAACATTAAACAGTACCGAGGTTCCTGTAGTAACTACCTCGTGTGCTTCTGACTTCCTGAAGGTGGACAGGAAGTAGTACACAGGATATAGCTTTGTACGTGTCCTTTAGAAAATAAGTAATTAAAAACTTGATATAGTCTAGGCTCCCCGTTATTCCTGAGCACTGTGAGAAGTGGGTGGCAGGTGGTTAGAGTGTAGAGGCGGCAGGTAGCCTAGTGGTTAGAGTGTAGGGGCGGCAGGTAGCCTAGTGGTTAGAGTGTAGAGGCGGCAGATAGCCTAGTGGTTAGAGTGTAGAGGTGGCAGGGTAGCCTAGTGGTTAGAGTGTAGAGGTGGCAGGGTAGCCTATGGTTAGAGTGTAGAGGTGGCAGGGTAGGTAGCCTAGTGGTTAGAGTGTAGAGGTGGCAGGGTAGCCTAGTGGTTAGAGTGTAGAGGTGGCAGGGTAGCCTAGTGGTTAGAGTGTAGAGGTGGCAGGGTAGCCTAGTGGTTAGAGTGTAGAGGTGGCAGGGTAGCCTAGTGGTTAGAGTGTAGAGGTGGCAGGGTAGCCTAGTGGTTAGAGTGTAGAGGTGGCAGGGGTAGCCTAGTGGTTAGAGTGTAGAGGCGGCAGGTAGCCTAGTGGTTAGAGTGTAGAGGCGGCAGGTAGCCTACTGGTTAGAGTGTAGAGGCGGCAGGTAGCCTACTGGTTAGAGTGTAGAGGCGGCAGTTAGCCTAGTGGTTAGAGTGTAGAGTCGGCAGGTAGCCTAGTGGTTAGAGTGTAGAGGTGGCAGGGTAGCCTAGTGGTTTAGAGTTGTCGAGGGGGAGCAGGTAGCCTAGTGGTAGAGTGGTGGAGGGGGAAGGGAGCCTAGTGGTTTAGAGTGTAGAGGCGGCAGGGGTAGCCTACTGTTAGAGTGTAGAGGCGGCAGGGTAGCCTAGTGGTAGAGTGTATAGGTGGCCAGGGTAGCCTAGTGGGGTTAGAGTGTCGAGGTGGCAGGTAGCCTGAGTGGTTAGAGTGTCGAGGGGCAGGGTAGCCTAGTTGTTAGAGTGTCGGGGGCAGGTAGCCTACTGTGTTAGAGTGTAGAGGCGGCAGGTAGCCTACGGGTAGAGTGTAGAGGCTGGCAGGTAGCCTAGTGGTTAGAGTGTAGAGGCGGCAGGTAGCCTAGTGGTTAGAGTGTTTGACTAGTAACCGGAAGGTTGCAAGTTCAATCCCAAGCTGAAAAGGTAAAAATCTGTTGCTCTGCCCCTGAACAAGGCAGTTAATCCACTGTTCCCCGGCCGTCATTGTAAATAAGAATTTGTTCTTAACGGACTTGCCTCGTTAAATAAAAAGGTACAATTTAAAAACACAAGTTAATGTGACCCAAAATCAAGGATCTGCTTGGATTTGCACAACTATCTCTGTAAGGTTAAATCATATAGACAGTGGGTTAGGGTTGTTACGGTGACTGTATTACCCGCCACACCGGCAGTCATGAGTCACAAAGGCAGTTAAACTCCACGTGACCGTTAGGTCACAGTAATTAGGCTTCTTCCAAGCTCTGATGCTGCTGATAGTTATTAGAAACCTACCAAAATTGCTAACTGCCTGGTACTCAGCATTGAGTTGTCCCTGTCATCACTGACATCAATACAATGTAATGGAACATCTAAATCAAGCACTTCATGAGAGCATGTTGCACAACATTTCTATTGGCTACGCAATTATGGGAGAAAACAGAGTGATGGCCTCTAATAACAATAGGAGGATCCCATCATTTTTCTATTGTTTAGTCACGGTAACAAGGCTTGATGCTGCTGATAGTTATTGCTAACTGCCTGGTACTCAGCACTCTATTGTCCCTGTCATCACTGATATCAATACAAATGTAACGGAACATCTAAATCAAGCACTTCATGAGAGCCCATGAGCTCATGTTGCACAACATTTCTATTGGCTACACAATTGTGGGAGAAAAAAAACTAAGTTTCGATGGTCTCTTAAAAAGAGGATCCCATCAGCTTCTATAGGCTAGGCCCACTATATGCATGTATCATCTCTCCTAATATTAAGCACATTGCTTATATTTACAACAGGAGTATAGCCTACCTGGCTGGCATGAAGATAAACCAGGGGGAAAAGCGTCCTCCATTCGCTATTTAAGTGCAATAGATTACATGTAGCCTACTACCAGGCTAGATTACATGTAGCCTACTACCAGGCTAGATTACATGTAGCCTACTACCAGGCTAGATTACATGTAGCCTACTACCAGCTAGATTACATGTAGCCTACTACCAGGCTAGATTACATGTAGCCTACTACCAGGCTAGATTACATGTAGCCTACTACCAGGCTATATTACATGTAGCCTACTACCAGGCTATATTACATGTAGCCTACTACAGGCTATATTACATGTAGCCTACTACCAGGCTAGATTACATGTAGCCTACTACCAGGCTATATTACATGGATTTATTCAACTTTTCTTTGTTAAATGGCTTGTAGGTTGTGTGTGGAAGCCAGGCGATGCTAAATGTGTTTATGTTAATTAATGGTCAATTAGCGTGAGGCCGACAGTTATTTGCATGACAATCACCGACTGACTAAATTTCGTGACCGCCACAGTCCTAAGTGTGGTCAGTAGTTTCACTGCATGTTGTTGTTAACACTGTCCTCTCAGTTACACAGGAGGGAAATTCACTTCACACAACCTACTAATTTACAACTATTTCCTGTGTCCTTTCCTTCCCACGGCACTTAAAAAATACTCTCGCAAATAATCAGAGACCTTCCCTTCTCCTGCAGCTATGCAAGCCTCAGCGTCTGGCATTGACTGCCAACGGAGAATGAACGTCACATAACGACTGAGAGAGCGAGAGCGAGACAGAGACACAGAGACAGAGACAGAGAGAGAAAACAGAGGACTGTTGTTTGGGTAAGAAACAGGAAAAAACCCTGAGAGAAACCTGTTGGACCTGTACACAGAGATAAAAGAAAGAATCTAGGGATCACAATGCACCTTGGGTAAGGGCAGGAACAGAGTGCATCTTGGGAAGGAGTGGGGTGGGGTAGGACACAAGCATTTGCACTTGGTATTCCTCCACACCAGATGGAATACAGGTTTGGCAGAGAATGTTTTGCTTTCTAATGCTGACAGCTGTATAGAAAACAGTCTCAAAAGGCACTCTCAAAAAATGTAGTGCACTATTTAGGGAATAGGGTGCCGTTTGAGACGTAGTCGTAGTGTTTTTGTCTAGCTTTTCATTGACACATCGAGCTGCAAATAAATAAATCAGAGGCCACACGTTTGGGTGCAAACAGTAGCTCTTCGTTCATGTGTGTCTATGGCTTCCTCCTTCCTGCCTGCTCGAGAGTTGCCTGGTTTACCACATAGCAGCTGAGTTCTCATCGGAAAGTCTTTCACCCAAAGATAATCTCAAACTACTGCGGGTCTGGCCAGGGTCTCTTCTCTGGAGTCGAGATCAGTTACACTTCTCATGATGAAGTCTTATACTGCTTTATTAACATTCATAGCGCCTTATAGATGCGGTCATCGAGCATTATGAAACTATAAAAGTGTATCTTTATAAAGAAACTATATAAAAAAATGTTTTAAAGATTGTCAGACTTACTATCTCCTCGTAAAAACAACAACATTTAACCCAGTAACCATGACAACCGCTCTAACATGGCTACTAGAGATAATATTCAGTCTTTCCAGGAGGCACCAGCAGCACAACAGGAAGTGAGGCGAAGAGATTTAAGCAACAACAAACAAACAAGTCCACACATCAAACAATGTTTTTTTGTTTTTTTTACTTTAGTGCCGTAGCCTATAGCGGTCTACTCCCCGCACAGCGAGCGTATTAACTGCTCCTGCATCAAAGGCCAGTTGGAAAGAGGAGGAGATGTAGAATGTTTTAATAGACAGACTAATCACTGTATCAGTGAGCAAAAACAACGGCATATAATCATTAGTAAACACTACCGCTATTAGGGAAGGATTATCATTAGTAAACACTACCGCTATTAGGGAAGGATTATCATTAGTAAACACTACCGCTATTAGGGAAGGATTATCATTAGTAAACACTACCGCTATTAGGGAAGGATTATCATTAGTAAACACTACCGCTATTAGGGAAGGATTATCATTAGTAAACACTACCGCTATTAGGGAAGGTTTATCATTAGTAAACACTACCGCTATTAGGGAAGGATTATCATTAGTAAACACTACCGCTATTAGGGAAGGATTATCATTAGTAAACACTACCGCTATTAGGGAAGGATTATCATTAGTAAACACTACCGCTATTAGGGAAGGATTATCATTAGTAAACACTACCGCTATTAGGGAAGGATTATCATTAGTAAACACTACCGCTATTAGGGAAGGATTATCATTAGTAAACACTACCGCTATTAGGGAAGGATTATCATTAGTAAACACTACCGCTATTAGGGAAGGATTATCATTAGTAAACACTACCGCTATTAGGGAAGGATTATCATTAGTAAACACTACCGCTATTAGGGAAGGATTATCATTAGTAAACACTACCGCTATTAGGGAAGGATTATCATTAGTAAACACTACCGCTATTAGGGAAGGATTATCATTAGTAAACACTACCGCTATTAGGGAAGGATTATCATTAGTAAACACTACCGCTATTAGGGAAGGATTATCATTAGTAAACACTACCGCTATTAGGGAAGGATTATCATTAGTAAACACTACCGCTATTAGGGAAGGTTTATCATTAGTAAACACTACCGCTATTAGGGAAGGATTATCATTAGTAAACACTACCGCTATTAGGGAAGGATTATCATTAGTAAACACTACCGCTATTAGGGAAGGATTATCATTAGTAAACACTACCGCTATTAGGGAAGGATTATCATTAGTAAACACTACCGCTATTAGGGAAGGATTATCATTAGTAAACACTACCGCTATTAGGGAAGGTTTATCATTAGTAAACACTACCGCTATTAGGGAAGGATTATCGGCTTTTGAGTTATTTTCATGACGATCTTCATCGATAACCGTCAGTTGCACACACACGCACACACACAGACGCACACACTCTCTCTCTCTATCCTCTTACCTCCAGGACAGGCCCTGCTCCTAATATGGTCCTCTCCACCCCGCTGCTGTAGCCCTTCTGGCTCAACGCCGTCAGACAGTGAATCAGGAAGTTGGCGCTCTGGGTCTTCCCTGATCCGCTCTCCCCTGATATCACCACACACTGGTTCTCCTGCTTCTTCAGCATGGTGTGGAACGCCACGTCCGCCACTGCAAAGATGTGAGGGCTCAGTTTTCCCAGTGGCTGGTCGTTGTACATTTTGACATACTTCGGGTTATAGATGGGTAGGAACTTGAAGGGGTTAATGGCAACCAGGATGCCGCTGGCGTACGTGTAGATGTTGTGTTTGTAGAAGCGCTGGCGCAATGCGGACAGGATAGTGTCCTCGGTCAGGGTGGAGAGGCTGCACAGGTCATCATATTCCTCTGATGAAGATACCTCACTACCGCCAGTCCCTGACCCCAGATCCCCTCCACTTCCTTGGGCTTGCAGGATGAAGTAGTACCCCTCCTCCTGGGGATGCTGGTTCCGGGCCCCTGGGGGCCACAGCAACACCCTCTCCACAGGAATCTCAGAGTGCCTTAGCATCCTCTCAGCCCCTCCATCCTGCCTGACCTCCAAGAGGGCGTAGTGTCGGGTCATGTCCAGGCCCAGCGTGGCCCCTGCGTTCTGGATAACCGTAGCGGTCGTGGCCCGAGGGCTGACCTGGAGGGTACAACATGCAGCTATGTCCTGGGGCAGACGCGGGTAGATCTGGAGAAAGACGGTCTGCCGTTGCTGTAATTGATCCATGTCCAAGCTGGTTGTTCTCGTCACACCGTCAGACACACTCATCCTGCTGGCTGACACTGGCACTGCCCTCCTCCAATCAGCATGCAACCACTGAGCAGGAGAGAGCGAGAGAGACGAATGAGGGGGAGAAAGAGAGAGACACAGACAGACAGAGATAAACATTACACTTTCTACAATCGTAGCTTTTACAAAACATGAAATAATAACATAAAAAGGGTTATGTGAATATGACTTTTTATTATATTTCTGCTGACATATACACATTTATGCAACACATTTTCTAACTCTATTCAGGGTTTTATAAAGGTACAGAGACTTAACAGGAGAATGTGTCTAGAGAAGGGAAAGTTGACACTCAGTTACAAATTAACCCAGTTCCCAAGAGAAGCGAGTGCGTACTAGTCTTGTCTCAGCCTGTAAAAACAGGGGGGAAAAAATGCCAAATGCTTCGGTTTCACGTCCACAATTCAATAAACTTCAGTATTCTCACAGAGCTCACAACTTTCACACGAGTTCCCTAAAGCCCATTCCCTACATAATATGTCAACCAAGCACATTCAACACCTGTGATACGATAAATACTAATCAAATGTTATTCCTCACCTGACATTACGGTCCGGTCATTTCTATGCTCTACAGCTCTATAGTTGACAACAAGGAAGGCTTCTTTCCCACCAGGATTCCAAAACAAGTTGATTAAAAAAATATATATATTCACATACGCTACTGAAAAGTTAAAAAATATGTAAAATATCAACATAAAAGCAACAATAATTTAGAGTTAGTTTGCAGCAACTCGACACTTGAGATTTAATACAATTTGAATGGTAATCGAAAATCTTGTACCGGTAGACAAGTTGTTCTCGTCCTTGTCGAATTGTAACTTCCTATATCTGCTGTCCACGCGCCGTCTTCTTACGGGGGCGTTCTCCGGATTTCATGACAACTCTGTAATTTGAAAACTTCGAGGTTTTTTTTGCGTAGATCTAGCTACCTATTGGTTAATTCTATGAACGCATTTCAAGCAAATCTACGTCATTTACACGATAAAATACATTGCAGAGTATTTTTTTAATACCACACAAACCGCCAAATGCCGGCTACTAGTGTGCAACTCGCTATTAAGGTAGGATGCAATTCCAGAAATGTATTTATTTTCGTATTCATAATCATTTTACTCCATGTGTAACTCTGTGTTGTCTGTTCACACTGCTTTGCTTTATCTTGGCCAGGTCGCAGTTGCAAATGAGAACTTGTTCTCAACTAGCCTACCGGGTTAAATAAAGGTGTTCTCAACTAGCCTACCTGGTTAAATAAAGGTGTTCTCAACTAGCCTACCTGGTTAAATAAAGGTGTTCTCAACTAGCCTACCTGGTTAAATAAAGGTGTTCTCAACTAGCCTACCTGGTTAAATAAAGGTGAAATACATTTTTTAAATGTAATTGTTTTATCCTTATTGTTTTTGCATATCATTGTTATTATTGTAACCTATTTATTAATCTAAACCGGTTATTTAAATATGCAAAACGTGTTTTATATAATTCTGTTGAGAGATTTGAGTTGGCTAAATGAAGTTCGATCTGTCTTTTTAAGCGTGTTCTCTGTATTTGGTTTAAGAGAGGTTATAAGTAGGCCTTTTGTCAAATTAATATCCTTAGTCTATTGCTGTAATTTGTTGGGTACGGTAGGAACGATCTTTTCTTGGTACCTGCTGCAATACAGTGCATTCAGAAAGTATTCAGACCCCTTCCCTTTCACCACATTTTGTTACATTACAGCCTTGTTCTAAAATTGATTAAATAACAACAACAAATCCGTATCAATCTACACACAAAACCCCATAATGACAAAGTGAGAAAACAGGTTTTTGGAAATGTTTGCAAAGTTATTACAAATAAAAACAGATTTACTTTATTTACATCAGTATTCAGACCTTTTACTATGAGACTGGAAATTGAGCTCAGGTGCATCCTGTTTCCATTGATCATCCTTGAGATGTTTCTACAACTTGATTGGAGTCCACCTGTGGTAAGTTAAATTGATTGGACATGATTTGGAAAGCCACTAACCTCTATATAAGGTCCCACAGTTGACAAAGCAT
Source organism: Oncorhynchus kisutch (assembly GCF_002021735.2). Classification (NCBI taxonomy): domain Eukaryota; kingdom Metazoa; phylum Chordata; class Actinopteri; order Salmoniformes; family Salmonidae; genus Oncorhynchus; species Oncorhynchus kisutch. The sequence continues at coordinate 40,362,614 of NC_034203.2, forward strand.
GTCAGAGCAAAAACCACAGATCTGGGAAAGGGTACCAAAAAATTCCTGCAGCATTGAAGATCCCCAAGAACACAGTGGCCTCCATCATTCTCAAGTGGAAGAAGTTTAAAACCACTTCCTACAGTTGTCCGTCCGGCCAAACTGAGTAATCAGGGGAGAAGGGCCATGGTCAGGGAGATGGCCAAGATTGTCACATTGACAGAGCTCCAGACTTCCTCTGTGGAGATGGGAGAACCTTCCAGAAGGACAACCATCTCTGCAGCTCTCCACCAATCAGGCCTTTATGGTAGAGTGGCCAAACAGTTGCCCCTCCTCAGTAAAAGGCACATGACAGCCCTCTTGGAGTTTGCCAAAATGATGAAGATAAAGCATAGGCAACTCACTGGTGATGGCCGATATGCTCGTGCCGATATATCAAGATAATCTACTTCAAAAAACGAATTGTCTGCACAGTTATTTTCAGGTCTCCAGAGATGTTTGATCAGGTTTAAGTCTTGGCTCTGGCTGGGCCACTCAAGGACATTCAGATCCTGAGAGCTCTGGAGCAAGTTTTCATCAAGGGTCTCTATGTACTTTGCTCCATTCATCTTTCCCTCGATCCTGACTAGTCTCCCAGTCCCTGCAGCTGAAAAACATCCCCACAGCATGATGCTGCCACCACCATGCTTCACCATTGGGGTGGTGTCAGGTTTCCTTCAGATGTGACTCTTGGCATTCAGGCTAAAGAGTTCAATCTTGGTGTCATCAGACCAGAGAATCTTGTTTATCATGGTCTAAGAGTCCTTTAGGCACCTTTTTGCAAACTCCAAGCTGGCTGTAAATAAGATATATATATATATATTTTTTTTCTTCATAAATTTTCAAAAATGTCTTAATCTGTTTTCATTTTGCCGTTTTGGGGTAAAGATAAGGTACTTTGAAAGAAAAGTGCCGTTCGTTCAGAATCACTCAAAAGCTGTTGAGAAAAAAATGATCAGTATGATCTTTTCAGCACTATGAGGTGGTGAGTGTTGTAGTGATGATGGTGCTATCCAAACGGTATTGTATTTTGAAATTTGTGAAAGGCAAACTGACAGCCAACCAGTGCCACCTGAAGCTTTGTTTTTGGACAATCATTTGATCCTCCAGGCTAGATGGATGTCATATTGTCTCCTTTTCATAGGCCTAGACTAGACTAGTTACAAACAAGACCCATTTTGTGTGTGTGTGTGGACGTGTTTTACTATACTTGTGGGGACCAGAATAGTAAACAAACAAAAATGACCATAGAATTAGAATACCAGAATGGACATGAACCTTCTTATGATGGGATAAAGGGTCAGCCATTTAGGTCAGGGAGTTGGTCAACCATGGTTTGCCAGAGCTGTGATAAGATACTGTGTAAAATAATGAATTTGAAGAATGTATCTGCACTGTTTATTTGTTAGCTAGCTAGGCAGACAGGCGTAGAGGAATGATTCCATACATTTTTTAAATTAACTGCCAATATGCCAACATTCCATTCAAACAATACAGTTAATCCACTGGCTGAAATCAGATGACGACTGGACTTTGACCAGTTGTAAATGCAACATGTACTGACATTGTATCATATAATAACACTCACAGCTTTCCAAGAAAACAAACCTTTTGAAATGTATGGTCTGTTTACGTACATTTTAGAGGCTGCTTATCCTCTATAGCAGTGGTTTCCAAACTGTTTATAGTCCCGTACCCCATCAAACATTCAACCTCCAACTGTACCCCCCTCTAGCACCAGGGTCAGCGCACTCTACAATGTTGTTTTTGCCATCATTGTAGCATGTGTTTTATAAGGTGGTGTCTATATTAACATTACCTCATCAGCATAGCAGGTATTTTATAAGGTGGTGTCTATAACATTACCTCATCAGCATAGCAGGTATTTTATAAGGTGGTGTCTATAACATTACCTCATCAGCATAGCAGGTATTTTATAAGGTGGCGTCTATAACATTACCTCATCAGCATAGCAGGTATTTTATAAGGTGGCGTCTATAACATTACCTCATCAGCATAGCAGGTATTTTATAAGGTGGCGTCTATAACATTACCTCATCAGCATAGCAGGTATTTTATAAGGTGGTGTCTATAACATTACCTCATCAGCATAGCAGGTATTTTATAAGGTGGTGTCTATAACATTACCTCATCAGCATAGCAGGTATTTTATAAGGTGGTGTCTATAACATTACCTCATCAGCATAGCAGGTATTTTATAAGGTGGTGTCTATAACATTACCTCATCAGCATAGCAGGTATTTTATAAGGTGGTGTCTATAACATTACCTCATCAGCATAGCAGGTATTTTATAAGGTGGTGTCTATAACATTACCTCATCAGCATAGCAGGTATTTTATAAAGTGGCGTCTATAACATTACCTCATCAGCATAGCAGGTATTTTATAAGGTGGCGTCTATAACATTACCTCATCAGCATAGCAGGTATTTTATAAGGTGGCGTCTATAACATTACCTCATCAGCATAGCAGGTATTTTATAAGGTGGCGTCTATAACATTACCTCATCAGCATAGCAGGTATTTTATAAGGTGGCGTCTATAACATTACCTCATCAGCATAGCAGGTATTTATAAGGTGGTGTCTATAACATTACCTCATCAGCATAGCAGGTATTTTATAAGGTGGTGTCTATAACATTACCTCATCAGCATAGCAGGTATTTTATAAGGTGGTGTCTATAACATTACCTCATCAGCATAGCAGGTATTTTATAAGGTGGTGTCTATAACATTACCTCATCAGCATAGCAGGTATTTTATAAAGTGGCGTCTATAACATTACCTCATCAGCATAGCAGGTATTTTATAAGGTGGCGTCTATAACATTACCTCATCAGCATAGCAGGTATTTTATAAGGTGGCGTCTATAACATTACCTCATCAGCATAGCAGGTATTTTATAAGGTGGCGTCTATAACATTACCTCATCAGCATAGCAGGTATTTTATAAGGTGGCGTCTATAACATTACCTCATCAGCATAGCAGGTATTTTATAAGGTGTTGTCTATAACATTACCTCATCAGCATAGCAGGTATTTTATAAGGTGGTGTCTATATTAACATTACCTCATCAGCATAGCAGGTATTTTATAAGGTGGCGTCTATAACATTACCTCATCAGCATAGCAGGTATTTTATAAGGTGGTGACTATAACATTACCTCATCAGCATAGCAGGTATTTTATAAGGTGGTGTCTATAACATTACCTCATCAGCATAGCAGGTATTTTATAAGGTGGTGTCTATAACATTACCTCATCAGCATAGCAGGTATTTTATAAGGTGGTGTCTATATTAACATTACCTCATCAGCATAGCAGGTATTTTATAAGGTGGTGTCTATAACATTACCTCATCAGCATAGCAGGTATTTTATAAGGTGGTGTCTATAACATTACCTCATCAGCATAGCAGGTATTTTATAAGGTGGTGTCTATAACATTACCTCATCGGCACGTATTTATTTTTTATCCTTTATTTTATTGGGCAAGTCAGTTATTAAGAACAACTTCTTATTTTACAATGATGGCCTACCCCAGGCCAAATCCTAACCCCGACGACAGTGGGCCAATTGTGCACCGCCCTATGGGACTCCCAATCACAGCCGGTTGTGATACAGCCTGGAATCAAACCAGGTTCTGTAGTGACGCCTCTAGCACTGAGATGCAGTGCTTTAGACCGCTGCGCCACTCTCAACGGATAGTAGTATCTATAACATTACCTCGTCAGTATTCCTGGTATTTATAGGGTAGTATATATAACATTACCTCATCAGTATTCCTGGTATTTATAGGGTAGTATATATAACATTACCTCATCAGTGTACCTGGTATTTATAGGGTAGTGTTTATAACATTAACTGGTTCCATGCCAGCTGCACAGTATAAGACAACCTGTCATCAGCACTTGGCTCTGAGGACCATTCCTCTGAGGACCATTCCTCGGAGACGAGGCCTACCCCAAACTAAATTCCATATTGTATTTATTCTCTGTTGTCATTCAGTTGAGCCTTTAAATAACAATCAGTTCAATCTCTGCGTGTGGTGTGCGATGGACCAGGTTCCT
>NC_034203.2:40369220-40389876 GCF_002021735.2 Oncorhynchus kisutch
GTTCGTGTCCTGTCCCATCTCAGGTTCGTGTCCTGTCCCACCTCAGGTTCGTGTCCTGTCCAACCTCAGGTTCGTGTCCTGTCCAACCTCAGGTTCGTGTCCTGTCCAACCTCAGGTTTGTGTCCTGTCCAACCTCAGGTTCGTGTCCTGTCCAACCTCAGGTTCGTGTCCTGTCCAACCTCAGGTTTGTGTCCTGTCCAACCTCAGGTTCCTGTCCTGTCCAACCTCAGGTTCGTGTCCTGTCCAACCTCAGGTTTGTGTCCTGTCCAACCTCAGGTTTGTGTCCTGTCCAATCTCAGGTTTGTGTTCTGTCCAATCTCAGGTTCGTGTCCTGTCCAACCTCAGGTTCGTGTCTTCCTTGTCCTCATCCCGTCCCTTCTTCTTTCCCACCTCAGGAGTGTTACCAGGTAGGACACCATGGTACTCTAGAAAACTGTTTTCATTCCAGATACTGAATTAAACCACCAAGTGGTTAAGTGTTTTTTTAAGTTCTGTATCTGCTGAAGGTATCGCACCCTCTCCTCCGGGCTTCAGAGGAAAAGAGAGATATTCTCCATCATTCACACCACACAGAAAGGATGCTATACTAGAAGACACATAGACGTGGTCCTGTTTGACTCAGTTGGTAGAACGTGGTGCTTGCAACGCCAAGATTGTGGGTTTGATTCCCGGGGCAACCCATACGTAAGTCTCTCTGGATAGTGTCCTCTATATATTAAGGATGTGAACTAAGTGTAAATGCGTGAGATCAATTTACCTGCCTGTAATGATTTTGCATGAAACAATCTTCTTTTTGACGTCTCTGTGGTCATACCAGTAGTGAGTGATGAGTCGTGTGGGTAGACGTGCCTATGTCTTGATTTCAGTTGGCTTCAGTTTTCAATTTCTTCAATTCGTATTCACTTCTCCATAGTTTAAGACATCCATGATATGTTGAATCTTGAGACTTTGATTCATTTAGCTGCATTGGAAATGGCCATTAACATTATGGACATGAGGTGGATAAGTTTAAATAGTACCCATGTCAGAAGTCACTTATCTGAGTCTAGCTGTCATTATGTCACTGTTATTTTTCTCGGAACAACAAAAGAGAGGGAGACAGAGAGAGAGAGAGCATTATCAGGCATTAGGCATCAGAGGGCATTATCAGGCATCAGAGTGCATTATCTGGCATCAGATAACATTATCGGGCCACAAAAAGCATTATCAAGCATCATAAGACATTATCGGGCATCAGAGGACATTCAGAGGGCATTATCATGCATAAGAGAGCATTATCTGGCATACAAGAGCATTATCGGAGCATTGGAAAGCATTATCGGGCATCAGAGGGCATTATCCGACATCCGAGGGCTTTATCAGAGGGCTTTATCAGGCATCAGGGTGCATTATCAGTTACCAGAGTGCATTATCTGGGATCAGAGGGCATTATCGAGCATCGGGGGCATTTAGAGAGCATTATCGGTCATCAGAGGGCATTATCAGACATCCGAGGGCTTTATCAGAGGGCTTTATCAGGCATCAGGGTGCATTATCAGTTACCAGAGTGCATTATCTGGCATCAGGGGGCATTATCGAGCATCAGGGGGCATTATCGGGCATCAGGGGGCATTAGAGCGCATTATCGGTCACCAGAGAGCATTATCGGGCACCAGAGAGCATTATCGGGCATCAGAGAGCATTATCAGGCATCAGAGGACATTATCAGAGTGCATGATCTAGCATCAGAGAGCATTCAGGCTTCAGAGGGCATTCAGATGCCATTATCAGGCATCAGAGGGCATTATCAGGCATCAGAGAGCGTTATCAGAGCATTATCAGGCATCAGTGGGCATTATCAGGCATCAGAGGGCATTCAGATGGCATTATCAGGGTATCAGAGGGCATTATCAGGCATCAGAGAGCATTATCAGGATTGTTTACTCTACGTCTGATCTCTGCCTGTAAATGACTGTGTAGTCAGAGTAACACTCCCCTTACACACTCACCATTCCAGCCAGGTCCCCCGTGATACAACTCAGCATTCAACGTCCATCCATGTTTGAGGACGTCGGTAGATGACATGGAAACCGGCCACAGTGAGCACTGTTACCTTCAAGTAGGTTTTGGTTTTATTTGGGCATTGTGGGAATGGAGGATGGGGGATGGGAGTAAGCATCTGCCTCTTATTTCAAAAGTTGCAATTTCAAATCCAGAAATATACTTTTTTTGTTGAGATTTTTGTTGTAAGCCTATCCCAAACCTTAACCCTTCGAAGTTAAACACCTAACCGTAAGATTTTTGAGTTAATGCCTAAACATAATTTACAAACAAAGCATTTGTGTTTAGTGAGTCCGCCAAATCAGAGGCCATAGTGATGAGGAGATCCTGTCATGGTTTAACCCGAATAGAGGAGATCCTGTCATGGTTTAACCCGATTAGAGGAGATCCTGCCATGGTTTAACCCGAATAGAGGAGATCCTGTCATGGTTTAACCCGAATAGAGGAGATCCTGTCATGGTTTAACCCAAATAGAGGAGATCCTGTCATGGTTTAACCCAAATAGAGGAGATCATGTCATGGTTTAACCCAAATAGAGGAGATCATGTCATGGTTTAACCCAAATAGAGGAGATCATGGTTCAGTTGTCTTTTCCTTAAAAAACGCTCAGTAATCGACTACAGGTGCATATTATTATACATTGATGCAGTAAATCTGGTCCCAGAATGTTAAATATCTGCAGAGCCTTCAGAAAGTATTCACACCCCTTGACTTTTTCCACATTTTGTTGTGTTATAGCTTTAATTTTAGATGTATTAAATATGTTGTGTCACTGGCCTATACACAATATCCCATATGTCAACGTGGAATTATGCTTTTAAAAATGCTTACAAATTAATAAAAAATGGAAAGATTAAATGTGAATCAATAGGTATACAACCCCATTTGTTATGGAAAGCCTAAATAAGTTCAAGAGTAAACATTTGCGTTTAACAAGTCACATAATAAGTTGCAGGGACTCACTCTGTGTGCAATAATAGTGTTTAACATGATTATTGAATGACTACCTCATCTCTGTACCCCACACATACAAATATCTGTAAGTTCCCTCGGTCGAGCAGTGAATTTCAAGCACAGATTAAACCACAAAGACAAGGAAGGTGTTCCAATGCCTCACATGTCTCTCTGAAGGCACTATTCTCAGCAACTTCCTCGCATGCCCTGACTTCCTCTCCCGGGCCCATGACTAGATCCAGCTGTGGGGAGGTAATAACAACATCTGTTAAGTGGGAACTGGCTCTCTGACCTTTGACCTCTTAGTGGTTTGTGAGGGCCACTAACTGCCACATTCCAGGGTCATGTTTAGTAGGTACGGAACATAGAAAAGGAGGGAGGAGATTATGTTGTTTTATACAACGGGTGGGTCTAATCCTGAATGCTGATTGGTTAAAACCGCATTCCAGACGGTGTCATAAGACTCCTGAACAGCTAACCAAATGGCTACCCGGACTATTTGCATTGTCAAGCCCGTGGGGCTCAGTTGGTAGAGCATGGCACTTGCAAGGCCAGGGTTGTGGGTTTGATTCCCATTGGGGACCAGTGTGAAAAAAGTCTGACTTGCTCTGGATAAGCACATCTGCTAAATATTGTAGAGCTGACACCTTAACCATTATGTGAATACAGGAGATTTGTCATACAGACTTATCACAAGATCATTCACTGCATGTGCTGCTGATCTAGGTCACTCATTCTAAATTCTCAAAAGTAGTATGTAGGGTGCCATTTGGGATGCAAGTGGTGTCCTGGAACAGACTCAATATTCAGCACACAGAACTGTCAAGCTCTTTCAATGGGTCTTTATCCATCTTAAAGCTATCTACTGAATCAGTACCGACCCACAGTAGCTTTGACTTGATGCAATGAACTGGTTAGTAATTTCTGTTCCCAAGAAATTTGAGCACCTGGTTGTAAACCAGAATACACATTTATTTGTTGCTGGGATTTACCGCCGCCCTTCTGCCACGGCGGATTGCTATTGGTGCAACATCTGAGTGTTCAACACCTTTTTCTGTCCTTGGAGTTGGTCATTTTAGGCTATTTGAATCTGGATTGGCTATCATTGGCCTCAGATCAATTTAAGAGTATATGCATTGATTTTACTCTGACTCAATTGATCTCAAAACCCCCACGGCTAAATATGAAAACCCCTGTTAACTCCTTAGTGATTGATTTAATTATTACTAATAACCCCCATAAATATTTGCCTAGTGGAGTATTTGCATATGATCTCAGTGATCATTGTCCCATTGAATGTATTAGAGATATGAAACAGCAAAATTCTAATCCTCGTTTAATTAAGAAGAGACATTTTTTTCTCTCCTCAAGGGTTTTCACATGACATGTTCTACTCTGATTTATTTCTGTCTCCTGTATTCCTCCTGACCCTGAGTTGGCTCTAGAAAATGTATCCTCCATATTTATTTATCTGTCAGATAAATGCACATTTTAAACACATCAGAGTGAAAGATAAATCTAACCCTTTGGTTTTCTTCTGAGCTATCAGGCCTGGGCCAAAGTAAGCACAACTGACTCAGTACTGGACTGGCAATTTTTCAGACAATTGAGAAACATATGTACTATCTTGATTAAGAAAGCTAAATCAAGCTAATTTTTTAAAAGCTATATCTCTGATTCTGCTGGTGATCCTTCTGTTGGAAAACAGTGAAATGGACTAAAGTGTTAAATCCTCTTGGTCCCTGCCTAAGCAAGTTCTGTCTTCCTCTGGCATCATAACTGAGAAGAAGGGGATAGACTATGCTTTTAACCATCATTCTATCTCGGTAGGCTTTTTATTTGAGAGAAACAGTGCTTTAATTGACCCTGTTCAGTCAACCTGCAACATCTGCTTCCAACTCACACCCTCAAACACGTAGGTCCCCTGAATGCAGCTCACTTTGCAGCCCACTTTCCAGCTCACCCTCAAACACGTAGGTCCCCTGAATGCAGCTCACTTTCCAGGCCCACTTTCCAGCTCACTCTCAGACACCTACATCCCCTGAACACAGCTCACTTTCCAGGCCCACTTTCCAGCTCACCCTCAGACACGTAGGTCCCCTGAACACAGCTCACTCTCCAGATCCCAATCACCGGAATTCTGATCACCTGTTTACACACCTGTAGGTCATTTACACACTATTTAGTTCAGTTCTTTGCACCCCGTCACTGGGAGGTATTGTTTGTTTTGTGGCACACAGCTTTCGGAGCACTGGGTTTCCTGTGAATGATAGTTTTTGCCTGCCTCACTAACAATGCCTTTTGCCTATTCCATGCCTTTACTTTAGCCAATCGGATTTCCTGTTATCTACCTATTGCCTGATCTCCCGGACTACGTTACTAGCCTTTTCCCTGCCTGTACTGTTGCCCCTTTGGACCCCCTGTGTATGACCTTCTGCCTGCTCCTGGACCCAGCTACCTGCCTCCTCCTGTATATGACCTTCTGCCTGCCCCTGGACCCAGCTACCTGCCTCCTCCTGTGTATGACCTTCTGCCTGCTCCTGGACCCAGCTACCTGCCTCCTCCTGTATATGACCTTCTGCCTGCCCCTGGACCCAGCTACCTGCCTCCTCCTGTGTATGACCTTCTGCCTGCCCCTGGACCCAGCTACCTGCCTCCTCCTGTGTATGACCTTCTGCCTGCCCCTGGACCCAGCTACCTGCCTCCTCCTGTGTATGACCTTCTGCCTGCCCCTCACTAACAATGCCTTTTGCCTATTCCATGCCTTTACTTTAGCCAATCGGATTTCCTGTTATCTACCTATTGCCTGATCTCCCGGACTACGTTACTAGCCTTTTCCCTGCCTGTACTGTTGCCCCTTTGGACCCCCTGTGTATGACCTTCTGCCTGCTCCTGGACCCAGCTACCTGCCTCCTCCTGTGTATGACCTTCTGCCTGCCCCTGGACCCAGCTACCTGCCTCCTCCTGTGTATGACCTTCTGCCTGCCCCTGGACCCAGCTACCTGCCTCCTCCTGTGTATGACCTTCTGCCTGCCCCTGGACCCAGCTACCTGCCTCCTCCTGTGTATGACCTTCTGCCTGCCCCTGGACCCAGCTACCTGCCTCCTCCTGTGTATGACCTTCTGCCTGCCCCTGCACCCAGCTACCTGCCTCCTCCTGTGTATGACCTTCTGCCTGCCCCTGGACCCAGCTACCTTGCTCCTCCTGTGGTCCTTTGCAATCAACACCTGCTGTGCCCTGCGCTTGAAAACAGCTCTCTGTCTCCCCTCGTGTTCATTACACAACCGACTGCTCTTCTCTCTAGCTAACTTGACAGTTAACACGTCAAACTCTGTTGAATCTTTGTTTTCATTTCAGCAATGTACTATCTGTGATGTGCTAAATGCCTTGCTTTAAAAAAAAATCCACTGTGCTTGATATGCTTGATGCATTTTTGCTGCAGCTCTCAAAAAATTACTTGGCGGATAGAACTCAATGTGTACCTACTGATGGTGTTAAATCAGGTTTCCTGTATATTACGAAAGGTGTCCCGCAGGGGTAGATTTTGGGTCCTGTACATTTGACCGTTTACATTAACAATATTGACTTGTCTGTAAAAATTGAAACCTGCACGTGTATGGCTATGATACTGTTGTGTATCAAATCAAATCAAATTTCATTTGTCACATACACATGGTTAGCAGATGTTAATGCGAGTGTAGCGAAATGCTTGTGCTATGCTATTGCCCGTACGGTTGCCCAGGCTCTATGTGAACTACAGTCTTCATTATATTACACAAACTTTACTGACCTGAAATTAGTTTTGAATAAGTAGGTAAAACTAAGTATATGTTCTCTAGAGCTCACAAAAATAACAGATTTAAGCATAAGTACTTTGGATGGTGTCCACATTGATCGTGTGTCTGCTTACAAGTATCTGGATGGATGACAAGCTGTCTTTAAAAAAATAATATTGTCGTGTTAAGAAGCTGAGAATAAAAATGGGATTCTTCTATAGAATTTGGTCCTGCCCATCGATTTAAATAGCAGAAAGCAGTTCATTCAGTCGACGTTGATATCGGTCTTAGACTATGTCGACATCATCTAAATGAATGCAGCTGCTACTTCATTAAAGCTTGTAGATGCAGTGTATCATAACGCACCATGCTTTATTACAGGCAACAAACTCATCACTGCGTTCTCTACCAGACAGTTGGTTGGTCCTCTGTGATGTCATCACTGCCTTCTCTACCAGACAGTTGGTTGGTCCTCTGTGATGTCATCACTGCATTCTCTACCAGACAGTTGGTTGGTCCTCTGTGACGTCATCACTGCTTTCTCTACCAGACGGTTGGTTGGTCCTCTGTGATGTCATCACTGCGTTCTCTACCAGACGGTTGGTTGGTCCTCTGTGATGCCATCACTGCGTTCTCTACCAGACAGTTGGTTGGTCCTCTGTGATGTCATCACTGCCTTCTCTACCAGATAGTTGGTTGGTCCTCTGTGATGTCATCACTGCGTTCTCTACCAGACAGTTGGTTGGTCCTCTGTGATGTCATCACTGCGTTCTCTACCAGACAGTTGGTTGGTCCTCTGTGATGTCATCACTGCGTTCTCTACCAGACAGTTGGTTGGTCCTCTGTGATGTCATCACTGCGTTCTCTACCAGACAGTTGGTTGGTCCTCTGTGATGTCATCACTGTGTTCTCTACCAGACAGTTGGTTGGTCCTCTGTGATGTCATCACTGTGTTCTCTACCAGACAGTTGGTTGGTCCTCTGTGATGTCATCACTGCGTTCTCTACCAGACAGTTGGTTGGTCCTCTGTGATGTCATCACTGCATTCTCTACCAGACAGTTGGTTGGTCCTCTGTGATGTCATCACTGCATTCTCTACCAGACAGTTGGTTGGTCCTCTGTGATGTCATCACTGCATTCTCTACCAGACAGTTGGTTGGTCTTCTGTGATGTCATCACTGCATTCTCTACCAGACAGTTGGTTGGTCCTCTGTGATGTCATCACTGCGTTCTCTACCAGACAGTTGGTTGGTCCTCTGTGATGTCATCACTGCATTCTCTACCAGACAGTTGGTTGGTCTTCTGTGATGTCATCACTGAATTCTCTACCAGACAGTTGGTTGGTCCTCTGTGATGTCATCACTGCGTTCTCTACCAGACAGTTGGTTGGTCCTCTGTGATGTCATCACTGCATTCTCTACCAGACAGTTGGTTGGTCCTCTGTGATGTCATCACTGCATTCTCTACCAGACAGTTGGTTGGTCCTCTGTGATGTCATCACTGCATTCTCTACCAGACAGTTGGTTGTTCCTCTGTGATGTCACGTAGGCTGATACATTGCTATGTTTTCATTTATAAAGCCTTTTTTTTTTTTCTAAAAGTCCCACTGTACCAAACGTCATGACTAAACTTTAGACATAGGAGTCACCACCCCTGGTCTCAGGGATGTATAACTCTGGGAATTCCTTTGGTCTCTCCTGAGTTAGGTAAGTCATCTTTTAGTTTTCTTGCACCTTCTTTGTGGAACAATCTTCAAATCTTCAAATGCCTCTAGGGCAGATCAGAATGCTTATTGAGGACCTTATTACAGATCAATATGTTTGTTGTTTATGACTGTGTTTTCCTTTCTGCTTGCATTCTGTATTTATATTGATGTGTGTAATTTATGTCATTCAGGGCTCATCTATAAAAGAGACCTTGTTCTCAGTATGACTCCCTGATAAAATAAAGGTTAAATAAAATAAATACCTCTTTTTGCACTTGACGCCAACTGTCCTCGTCACTCTGCCTCCCTCTACACTCAGCTTCTTCTCAACAGTCATCACTGCACTTGCAACCACATCTAATTTATCCTCACTCTCGTCACTCTAAATTTTCTCAAGTTCTTCCAAAAGTTCTGTGAAATGCATATATATATATATATATATATATATATATATATATATATATATATATATATATATGTATGTGTGTGTATATATATATATATATATATATATATATATATATATATATATATATATATATATATATATGCATATTCCCTCATAACCATTTCCACGGTTCTCCTTTTTTGTGTGGAGATAAACTACTAGTTAAAGTATTTACAAAATGATGTGCACTCACCTCCACACACAATTTATCTCCTTCAGCAGTTTGATCCAATATGGCCCTTAGATATGAAACATTCCCAGAACAACCAAATGGAAACCACTGGGGAATGTTATGTAAAAGGTGCAATTCACCCCCCCCCTCCCAAAAAACAACATTTTATGAGGTTATTTGAACGTTCTTAGAACAATGTTTTTCTACCTCACCGAAAATAGCAACGCTCCCTAAAGGTTCTCCTTTGTTTCTTAGAACAATAAGTTTCCCACAACGTTCCCAGAATGTTCTGTGAAATATATATATTCTCAGGAACCTTTAGGAAACGTTACAGGAACGTTCTGTGCTAGCTGGGTCTGCAGTTTAGTAGAGGAGGAGAAAAGGAGGACTTGTCTGCTACTCTCTGGAGAAGGAAGTAACGGTACACACACACACACACACACAGTGTCTATTTGGACAGTTCCACCACTGTAACATTCCTGAATTTAAAAAATCTAAAAAATCTGAGAGACTGCTGTTGAATTTTAAAGCTCTGATGTTAACCATAGTTAACCTCACAACCTAGAGTTTCTTTCTGAAGAGTGGATGAACCGTGATGACCTGTCATTCACACACTGTGAGTGTTAAAGTGGTGTGTTTTCATATAGGTCCATTTGTCACTGTGTCTTTAGGGATCAATCCCAGTGAGACAGACTCTCCTGCACAGGACATCAGAGGGATTCAAATAAACAGCAGAGATGAGCTTCCATTCATGTATTGGGATATGCTGCGTCATACTGTATGTATACGGTGCTTGACTTGAACTAAAATACGTGTTGGTACTCATTTTGAGTGCCGGTACTGTTTATATTTGCGTGCAGCGACTCCACAATACTTAAAGCTAATAGTCAATGAGGTGCAGGAACTCAAGGAGTAGAAGAATTTCAGACTTGAGTTGCCCTAATGAAAAATGTATCCACCCCTACAAAAAATGTCCATGACTTAATAATCCACATAATAAATAATCCACAAATGTCCTGTTGTTGCTGTATTATTTTCCTGCTGTAGCAAACTGGCTCAAATTAAGATCCTACATCTGTAAGTCCTCTTCGTCCCGGGGGGACATAAGACAACAACAATCTTTGCAGCATAGGATGGAATATTTACGATAGATTGATATGAGAGATGAAGATGTAGAGAAGAAGGAATCTCCTCCAGTCATCCTGAATAGACTTTAGTCACTGTAATAGTCTGCTAGGAATAACCTTGATGCCTGCGCATCATTTAAAAAAAAAAAGTGTTGATGAATACAATCATCCAAACAACAGAAATACATTTTGGTCTCAAATCTTCCCCGGCCTTCCTTTCATATGAGTTGAATTAATTGGGCAGACTCTGTTCCAGACACAGTGTTCTGTTCTGTCACTGAAAGCTATCGTGTACCCAGATAATATCTGCGTCCCAACTTGTACCTTATTTCCTACATAGTGCACTACTTTTGACCCTGTGGTTCCTGGTAAAAAAATATCGCTCTACATAGGAAATAGGGTTTAATTTGGGACGCAGGTAATGTGAGCCCTTTACAGAGCGTCGTTATATTTGGGTCTTTGTGTCTCTCAGGCCCTCAAGATGATTCTGGTTCTCATTGTGTTGTGTCCTTGTGTGTCGTTGTCAAATAATTACCCCCCCCCCCTTCTCTGGGAAGCTCTTCTTTATGTCTCTCTCACTCTCTCTCTCGCTCTCTCTCTCAGTTCAATTCAATTAAAATGTTATATACGTATATACAGTGTAACAATGTGAAAATAGTTAAAGTGCAAATGTAACAATAAATATGAATATGGGTTGTATTTACTATGGTGTTTTTTTCTTCACTGGTTGCCCTTCTCTTGCTGCTGTAATGGCACACTGGTTGCCCTTCTCTTGCTGCTGTAATGGCACACTGGTTGCCCTTCTCTTGCTGCTGTAATGGCACACTGGTTGCCCTTCTCTTGCTGCTGTAATGGCACACTGGTTGCCCTTCTCTTGCTGCTGTAATGGCACACTGGTTGCCCTTCTCTTGCTGCTGTAATGGCACACTGGTTGCCCTTCTCTTGCTGCTGTAATGGCACACTGGTTGCCCTTCTCTTGCTGCTGTAATGGCACACTGTTGGTGTTTCACCCAATAGATATGGGATTTAATCCAATTTGGATTTGTTTTTAGAAATCTATTTTTTGTGTTAAATTTTTTTGAAGGGGGTGATCAGCTTTAATACTGCAGATAGATACATTTTGTTATGTTACAGCCTTATTCTAAAATGGATTAAATAGTTTTTTTCCCCTTCATCAATCTATACACAATACCCATTTAGGTGCCTTTTGGCAAACTCCAAGCGGGCTGTCATATGCCTTTTATTGAGGAGTGTCTTCCGTCTGGCCACTCAATCATAAAGGCCTGATTGGTGGAGTGCTTTTATATATTTTCCTTTCTTATTTCCCTGTAACCCTACTTTAACCCCCGTAAAATGAAGTAAACTAATGGACAACAACACTGAGGCTTCTACTTCCAGCTAATACTAAATACATTTTACGGACACAGTATATTATACAATAGTTATATTTTGTTTGTTTTTAGTCAGCTCCACTCAACCCCTCCCATCTAGTGCATTAGGAAAGTATTCAGATCCCTTGACCTTTTTTCAAATTCTGTTACATTACAGCCTTATTCTAAAATCGATTAAATCGTTTTTTCCCCTCATCAATCTACACACAATACCTCATAATGACATCACAATACCCCATAATGACATCACAATACACCATAATGACAAAAAACTACTGCAACTGAATTACCACATTTACATACATAAGTTTTCAGACCTTTTACTCAGTACTTTGTTGAAGAACCTTTGGCAGCGATTACAGTCTCGAGTCTTCTTGGGTTTGAAGCTTGGCACACCTGTATTTGGGGAGTTTCTCCCATTCTTCTCTGTAGATCCTCTCATGCTCTGTCAGGTTGGATGGGGAGTGTTGCTGCACAGCTATTTTCAGGTCTATTCAGAGATGTTCAAGTCCGGGCTCTGGCTGGGCCACTCAAGGACATTCAGAGACCTGTCCCAAAGCCACTTCTGCATTGTCTTGGCTGTGTGCTTAGGGATGTTGTCCTTTTGGAAGGTGAACCTTCACCCCCGTCTGAGGTCCTGAGCGCTCTGGGGCGGGATTTCTCTGTATTTTGCTCCGTTCAGCTTTCTCTTGATCCTGACTTGTCTCCCAGTCCCTGCCGCTGAAAAACATCCTCACACCCTCCTTCCATCTGGCCACTCTACCATAAAAGTCTGATTGGTGGAGAGCTGCAGAGATGGTTGTCCTTCTGGAAGGTTCTCCCATCTCCACAGAGGAACTCCGGAGCTCTGTCAGAGTGACCATCGGGTTCTTGGTCACTTCCCTGACCGTCTCCCCGATTGCTCAGTTTGCCGGGCGGCCAGCTCTAGGAAGAGTCTTGGTGATTCCAAACTTCTTCCATTTAAGAATGATGCAGGCCACTCTGTTCTTTGGGACCTTCAATGCTGCCAACATTTTTTAGTACCCTTCCCCAGAACTGTGCCTCGACATAATCCTGTCTCGGAGCTCTACGGACAATTCCTTTGACCTTATGACTTGGTTTTTGCTCTGACATGCACTGTCAACTGTGGAACCATATATATACAGGTGTGTGCCTTTCCAAATCATGTCCAATCAATTGAATTTACCACAGGTGGTCTCCATTGAAGTTGGTGAAACATCTCAAGGAGGATCAATGGAAACAGGACGGACCTGAGCTCAATTTCAAGTCTCATAGTGAAAGGTCTGAATACTTATGTAAATAAGGCATTTATGTTTTTTATTTGTAAGAAATGTTTTCTAAAAACGTGCTTTCTCTTTGTCATTATGGGGTATTGTGATGTCATTATGGGGTATTGTGATGTCATTATGGGGTATTGTGATGTCATTATGGGGTATTGTGATGTCATCATGGGGTATTGTGATGTCATTATGGGGTATTGTGATGTCATTATGGGGTATTGTGATGTCATTATGGGGTATTGTGATGTCATTATGGGGTATTGTGATGTCATTATGGGGTATTGTGTGTAGACTGAGGAGGATTTTTATTTATTTAATCCATTTTAAAATAAGTAGCAAATTGTGGAATAAGTAAATCGGTCTGAATACTATTATTGTAAATTAAAGATAAACATTTTTGATAAGAGTTATATCAAGCATCGATTGATCGATTGACTATGACTTTTTAAATCACCCAACAATGCTATTTGCAGAGTTAGCTCCAGGTACATTTTGCAATTCTTCAGCCATTCCTGAATCTCTGACCAAATACAAGCTACAGTACATACGGACAGTACCAAAACAAATGATCTAATGATTCTGTCCCTTTCCAGCAAAATCTGCAGAGCTGGGATGGTTGTATCCCCCATATATAACATGTTATTGGTTGCAAAAAGTTTGTATAATAATTTACATTAAAAGAAATTGGAATCCAGCTTTGTTTTGTGTATCAGTTATGTGCTATGGAATCGTCGAAAATCTCTTCCCAACTATTTAGCTATTTATATGGCAGAGCTGTCATATAATGAAACCGGTATGCTTGTTTATTTATCACAATTTTCTTTAGCCAATGTTGTTGTTTTTTATGCAGGGACATAAAAGTTCCTTACTTTCTCTTTTTTCCACTTGCCTCTTCCATTTTTGAGGTAATGCTGCAATTACTGTAGATTGTTGTAATTTTGAGTAGATCAGACATATCCATATATTTTTGTTAGCTGCATGTGTGACATAACTCCACCAGTCCTATTTATGATATAATTTACAAAGATTATACAATTTTTTTGTATTCAAAACAATTATGTTTATTTTTTTTATTTTTTTTATCTACTAGTATATTTGTGTTTAACCATAATATTTCTTATAATATTTGTTTAGTCTTTTCTGGTGGATTAAACGGAAATTGCAACCAAATTTCTATGACTTGTTTTAAAAAGAGTGATATTTTGGAGATGATTTCATTTTCAAAACCTGAAAGTGAGAGGTTGTAATCTAAATAAAGGGAAGAGACCATTTTTGAACGTGCTGAGACATTCATACTAATCTGCTAGAGAACCAGTTCAGATTTAAGTAGAATTGTTGTATGCCTGGAGCCTTTAGTGAGAGGTCCAATACTTTAATATTGAATAATTACTGCCCTCCTAATTCATATTCATTATATATAATAGGCCCGTTTGTCTTGCACGCCGTTCCAAATCAAATGGAATATTTTTAGCTCATATAATGCTCCCCGTGTATCATACAGTCCATCCATACTGCAGAGGGAGACACATTCATAACTGGAGCGCAGAGGCCTGCCCGCTGTTCCACCATAGATGCAGCCCCATCTGTGCAAAAGTCCACCATTCGATCCTGTTCCTGAATCAGTTTTTTTCCGGCAATATTTCCATGCAGCACACTGAACATTCCCTATGCCGTTCATGCTCAGGAATCGTGAGATAGTACAATATGTCCTTGTGAATAGCATCCCCCGACAGAAGTCAATGCATGGGCATCTCGGCCCTCACAGCTAACGTCCATTTGGAGAGCATTAGCTGGGGAGTTTCTGAGTCGTTCAGTCACAGCATAAATGAGTTGTTTAACATGGTTAGGTATTGATGTGAATTTCTCTGCCTCCCCACACATTGTTTTCACCATATCAATTGCGGCCGGTAACATCAAATTCATCAAATGTGTGGTTTCATTTTTTGTTTATTTTTTTATTTTACCTTTATTTAACCAGGTAGGCAAGTTGAGAACAAGTTCTCATTTACAATTGCGACCTGGCCAAGATAAAGCAAAGCAGTTCGACAGATACAACGACACAGAGTTACACATGGAGTAAAACAAACATACAGTCAATAATACAGTATAAACAAGTCTATATACAATGTGAGCAAATGAGGTGAGAAGGGAGGTAAAGGCAAAAAAGGCCATGATGGCAAAGTAAATACAATATAGCAAGTAAAACACTGGAATGGTAGTTTTGCAATGGAAGAATGTGCAAAGTAGAAATAAAAATAATGGGGTGCAAAGGAGCAAAATAAATAAATAAATAAAAATTAAATACAGTTGGGAAAGAGGTAGTTGTTTGGGCTAAATTAGAGGTGGGCTATGTACAGGTGCAGTAATCTGTGAACTGCTCTGACAGTTGGTGCTTAAAGCTAGTGAGGGAGATAAGTGTTTCCAGTTTCAGAGATTTTTGTAGTTCGTTCCAGGCATTGGCAGCAGAGAACTGGAAGGAGAGGCGGCCAAAGAAAGAATTGGTTTTGGGTGTGACTAGAGAGATATACCTGCTGGAGCGTGTGCTACAGTTGGGAGATGCTATGGTGACCAGCGAGCTGAGATAAGGGGGGACTTTACCTAGCAGGGTATATATTCATAGCGTAAGCAGGCCTAGCCGTTCACTGTGGGAATGATTCAACAGTCAAGTGAGGCCTTTTTCCCATGATCTAAGGGAGCTCTCTGGTTAAATTTGATCTTTAAGATTTGAATAACTTCTATTTCAATTTTTTAAGTTATCCACATTACAATGATTTTAAGATACCAATGATGATATTATAATATGCCGTACCAGTCAAAGGTTTGGACACACCTACTCATGCAAGGGTTTTTCTTTAAAAAATGTAATTATTATTTTCTACATTGTAGAACAATAGTAAAGACATCAAAACTATGAAATAACACATATATGGAATCATGTAGTAACCAAAAAAGTGTTAAACAAATCAAAAATGTATTTTCTATTTGAGAATCTTCAAAGTAGCCACCCTTTGCTTTGATGACAGTTTTGCACACTCATGGCATTCTCTCAACCAGCTTCATGAATAAGTAGTCACCGGGAATACATTTCTATTAACAGGTGTGCCTTGTTAAAGGTTCATTTGTGGAATTTATTTCGTTCTTAATGCGTTTGAGCCAATCAGTAGTGTTGTGACAAGGTAGAGGTGTTATACAGAACATAGCCCTATTTGGTAAAAGACCAAGTCCATATTATGGCAAGAACAGCTCAAATAAGCAAAGAGAAATGACAGTCAATCATTACTTTAAGACATGGTCAGTCAATCTGGAAAATGCCAAAAACTTTAAAAGTTTCTTCAAGTGCAGTCGCAAAAAACATCAAGTAGAGGATAGAAGTTTAATAGAGTTAGCAGCCTCAGAAATTGCAGCCCAAATAAATGCTTCACAGAGTTCAAGTAACAGACACATCTCAACATCAACTGTTCAGAAGAGACTGCTTGAATCAGGCCTTTGTGGTCAAATTGCTGCAAAGAAACCACTACTTAAGGACATCAATAATAAGACGAGACTTGCTTGGGCCAAGAAACACGAGCAATGGACATTAGATCGGTGGAAATATGTCCTTTGGTCTGATGAGTCCAAATGTTTGATTTTTGGTTCCAACCGCCATGTCTTTGTGAGACACACAGTAGATGATTATCTCTGCATGTGTAGTCACCACCGTGAAGCATGGAGGAGGATGTGTGATGGTGTGTGGGTGCTTTGCTCCTTTAGAATTCAAGGCACACTTAACCAGCATGGCTACCACAGCATTCTGCAGTGATATGCCACCCCATTTGGTTTGCGCTTAGTGGGACTATCATTTGTTTTTCAATGGGACAATGATCTAACACTCCTCCGGGCTTTGTAAGGGCTATTTGACCAAGAAGGGAGTGATGGAGTGCTACATCAGAGGACCTGACCATCACAATCACCTGATCTCAACTCATTTGAGATGGTTGCTCATCCAAAAATGAGGCGGAGAGTGTTGACCTCCCCACCGTAGAGTGAAGGAAAAGCAGCCAACAAGTGCTCAGCATATGTGGGAACTCCTTCAAGCATTCCAGGTGAAGGTGGTTGAGAGAATGCCAAGAGTGTGCAAAGCTGTCATCAATGAAACTCTCTGTTATTATCTATGCATAAGTCACTTTAATAACTCTAACTACATGTATATATTACCTCAATTACCTCAACTAACTGGTGCCCCCGCACATCGACTCTGTACCGGTACCCCCAGTATATAGCCTCACTATTGTTATTTTACTGCTGCTCTTTAATTATTTTTAATGATTTGTTACTTTATTTAATATTGAATATTTTTCTTTAGGTATTCTTTAGGTATCTTTAGGTATTTTTCTTAAAACTGCATTGCTGGTTAAGGGCTTGTAAGTAAGCATTTCACTGTAAGGTAAACACAACACCGGTTGTATTTGGTGCATGTGACAAATACAATTTGATTTGATTTGAAAGCAAAGGGCGACTACTTTGAAGAATCTCAAATATAAAATACATTTTGAACACTTTTTTGGCAACTACATGGTTCCATGTGTTACTTCATAGTGTTGATGTCTACACTATTATTCTACAATGTAGAACATAGTAAATATAAAGAAAAACCCTTGAATGTGTCACGCCCTGATCTGTAACATCTGTCCTTGTGCTTGTCTCCACCCCCCCCCCCTCCAGGTGTCATCCATCTTCCTCATTATCCTGTGTACTTATACCTGTGTTTTCTATTTGTCTGTTGTCAGTTTGTCTTGTTTGTCAAGCTTACCAGCGTTTGTCCTGTCAGCACCTGTCTATTCCCAGCCTCTCTATTTCTCGTTCTCCTGGTTTTTGATCCTTGCCTGTACTGACCCTGTACCCGCCTGCCTGACCACTCTGCCTGTCCTGACCCTGTCCTGACCCTGTACTGACCCTGTACCCGCCTGCCTGACCACTCTGCCTGTACTGACCCTGTACTGACCCTGTCCTGACCCTGTACTGACCCTGTCCTGACCCTGTACTGACCCGCCTGCCTGTCCTGACCCTGTCCTGACCCGCCTGACCACCTTTGCTCCTACTCTGGATACTCTGGATAATCAACCCCTGCCGTCCTGTACCTTTGCTCCTACTCTGGATAATCAACCCCTGCCGTCCTGTACCTTTACTCCTACTCTGGATAATCAACCCCTGCCGTCCTGTACCTTTGCTCCTACTCTGGATAATCAACCCCTGCCAGCCTTGACCTGTCGTTTGCCTGCCCCTGTTGTTACAATAAACATTGTTACTTCACACAGTCTGCACTTGGGTCTTACCTTGATACCTGATAGAATGAGTAGTTGTGTCCAAACCTTTAACTGGTACTGTATATATCTTTATTTTTCTTCAGGATTTTGAAAATTGGGAACCGCTGAACTAAGTACAGGCAAAATCCTAAAGGAAAACCTGGCCCACTCTGCTTTCCAACAGACAAATTCACCTATCAGAAAAACAAAAACCTAAAACACAAGGCCGAATATACACTGAAGTTGCTTACCAAGAAGACATTGAATGCGCCTGAGTGGCCTCATTATTGTTTTGACTTCAAAATATATGTCAAGACTTAAAAATGGCTTTTTAGCAATGATTAACAACATGACAGAGAATGAAGAATAAATAAAAATAATTCAAAAAATAAATAAAATAGCAAATGTTTTACAATCCAGGTGTTCCAAGCTCTTAGAAACTTACCCAGAAAGACTTACAACTGTAATCACTGGCAAAGGTGATTCTAACATGAATTGTAATGATTAAAGGGTGTGAATACTTATGTAAATGAGATATTTATGCGTTTCATGTTCAATAAATGTGCAAAAATGTCTAAAAATATGTTTTCACTTTGTCGTTAGTTCAGGTGGTTAGAGGACTAGTGGTTAGTTGGACTAGTAACTGGAAGGTTGCAAGATTGAATCCCTGAGCTGACAAGGTAAAAATCTGTTGTTCTGCCCCTGAACAAGGCAGTTAACCCATTGTTCCTAGGCCGTCATTGAAAATAAGAAATTTGTTCTTAAATGACTTGCCTAGTTAAATAAAGGTAAAATAAATAAAAATATGTAGTATTTTGTGTAGATGGGTGTGATTTAAAAAAAAGTGTTTATATCCATTTTGAATTCAGCTTGTAATACAACCAAATGTAGAGTAATTCAAAAGGTATGAAATAATATCTGAAATGGTATGATTAATTGTGCCATTACTCATTATGCAACTTGTTCCCTGGCCTGAATATGGTAATTGCCCATTAATCCCTCTCAGCAACAATCCATTCTACTGTGTTGAAGATGAAGGAACACATTGAGAAAGTGATATAGCACGCTACAAACCATGTGAGTACAGTATATTTGCATCTCAAATGACATTCTATTCTCAATATTGTGCACTACTTTTGACCGGATCCCTATGTTCCATGGTCAAAAAATAGTGCACTATGTAGGGAATAGGGTGCCATTTGGGATGCACACCTATGTGTCAGATCAACAGCCTAGCTAGACTTGACACATCCTGCTACTCGGACGGCAGTGTAGATTTAAAGGGATTCTACTAGGCTTTGGTTTAGAATCTCAGACAGGTTTCTTTCCAGAATCAGATCCTAGTCAGTTATTATGACTGCCATTTATATTCCGTTCACCTAGCTCAATGTAACAGTGGCAGGTTAGGCTACTATATGATATTTAAAGTTTCCCCTGCTACAACCTAGCCTACGAATGAACATTTACAATGAAAGTGCACAGGTCAAGAGAATTTTGACCTATCAAGGTGACAGACAGTGACACTTTCAATACCACCTTGCACACTCTTGCCTGCATCTAGCTGATCTAGGGTGTAATCATTAGTCCAACAGTTACAAATGAGAGTTTCTAATGGACAAATTCATGTTTGTTTTCTCAAGGTTTAGTTAAGTTTAAGAAACATTTTTCAACAGAATCAGTGGAATGAATACACCCCTGATCACACGCAAATACAGTTCACTTTCATAACAGTCACATAAAACAGCATAATCACTTTGCTCATTGTCTATATAATTCCTTCTTGCATCTATCTACGCGCTCTCCTCCTCTCACCTTTTCCCTTCGCTTGTGGACTTCACTGCACAACACATCAGCTGTCTGTGACCAGGTGAAAAAAAACTTTCCAAGCCAAACCTTCATATCATGACCGCTAACCGCTACACACAGCCTACATCGTTGTCACGACATAGTCAACTAGAACTACTCGAACTAACGCGTTAGTAAACCTGCTACAATCATGCAGTACAGTTTACCTTCAGAAAGCAGTTTAGCAATAAATTAATAAAACCAAAAGCTTACCTTGACTTGGAAGACTTCCAGTGTTGGATAGCCAAAGCCAGCTAGCTAACATAGCATCCCTCTCTGTTTGAGTTGGGTGTTTGAGTCGGCTAATCTAGCTGCATTTGCTGTGAAAGTGTTAAAAAAATACAACCAAATACAGCTATTTCTCTGTCTCTCTCTCTCTCTGTCTCTCTCTCTGTCTCTGTCTGTCTCTCTCTCTGTCTCTGTCGGTCTCGTCTCTCTGTCTCTGTCTGTCTCTCTCTCTCCTCTCTGTCTGTCTCTCTCTCTGTCTCTGTCCTGATCCTCCTCTCTCTGTCTCTGTCTGTCCTCTCTCTCCTGTCCTCCTTTTCCCCCTCTGTCCCTCTCTTCTCTGTCTCTGTCTGTCTCCTCTCTCCTCTGTCTTAGTCTCTCTCTGTCTCTCTCTCTCTGTCTCTGTCTGTC
>NC_034203.2:40392476-40429976 GCF_002021735.2 Oncorhynchus kisutch
AGAGAGAGAAAGAGAGAGAGAGAGACACACAGAGAGAGAGAGAGAGAGAGAGAGAGACACACACACACAGAGAGAGAGAGAGAGAGACACACACACAGAGAGAGGGAGAGATAGAGAGAATTGTGCACATAGCTGAACTCAACATTGGGGTTTGGCTCAGCCCCTCAGATTGCATTTGGCCAGAGATTTTGGCCAGAGATGTAATGCCCAAGGTATGTAAGTGAAGTCAAGGGAAATATACTATACTGTCCACACCGTATGTTTTAAACAGAGTTACATTTAGTTGAACTGTGAAGATGTACATTGTTGCTTTACTGTAAACTCAGACCAGAGAGAGACATCAAAAGAAAGAGAGGGGGAAAGAGAAAGAGAGAAGGAAAGAGAGCGAGAGAGAGAGAGAAAGAGAGAGAGAGAAAAATAGAGAGACAGAGTTGTGTTAAAACCCTCCCTCTACAGGAGTGTGCCTCTGTCTTTTACTCCGAGGCGTTCAGCCATGCAGTGTGGCTGATGAAACCCCTCCTTTCTCAGCCTCCTCCTCCTCCTCCTCCTCCTCCTCCTCCTCCTCCTCACTTGGCGGAGGATTCCCTGACTGGCTCTAACCAGGCTGCGTTTAATTGACGAGTGCCAGGCTGTAGTCGCCGAGCGAGGAGGATTAATGAGCTTAGACAGCTCTGACGTACTGATATTGACGACAGAAACACAGAGAACTGGATCTCAGGTGGAGGAGAGAGACAGAGGTGACATTCAGGTACAGGCGACTGTGTGAGAGAATGAGATCAGAGAGTGAAAGGTGTAAAAATAGGAGAAGGGGAAGGGAGGTAACGAGAAAAGGAGGAGGAGAGGAGGGGAAGGAAACGGGAAATGGACAACCAAGTTAGGGAGAGAGACGGGAAGACTTCAGCAGCAGATGAGACTGAGGAACGAAACGAGGGAGAGGTAGAGAGAAGGAGAGAGAGCGAGAGAGCGAGAGAGCGGGGAGGGAGGTGGAGAAGAAGGGGCCCCCGAGTAGGAGAGAGGGCTGCAGGGTGAAGAAAGAGTGGGAGAAAAGTTGGAAAAGTAAGAGAGGGGTCAGGGGAAAGAAAGGAAAGAGAAAAACAAGTAGAGGAGAGAAAGAGAAACAACAGGAAGACTAAAGGGGGAGGGGCGTCGTAGGTTAAAAAAAGAGGCAAAGCTGAAGAAAAGTGTGGGGGGGGCGCGTTTGCGGTGGAGTCAGTCGTAGCTAGATGAGGAAAACAGTTAGAGTGAATGACTAGGTTGGAGTTAGAGAACAGCAGGGAGGAGAAGGAAACCAGTTGTGTTTTTAAAGGTATTTTCCACAGCAGTCAGCCTCTACTCCGGACGGACCGTTTTAATTCTGAAATGTACTCAGACAGCACACGGACGGGACACTATGGACTCATTCATCAAAACAATAACGACTACTGCTACTGCCGCCACGGTGTCCATTACGGAACCACGTTGTTCCAGGGAGGACCAGGGGGAGACAGACCACCACCCATACGCCCAGACCATCCAGACCACCCAGCATCACTGGACCTCAGGGAAGACTTCCAGCTTCCTCCTTTCCCTGTGGAGACCGAGGATATAGAGCCTGGACTAGAGAACGGTGAGAGAAGTGGAGGAGGAAGAGGTGGTGGAAGAGGAGATGGAGGAAGAGGTGGAGGAGGAGGAGGAGGAGGAGGCAGACAAGAAGGTGAAGGCAGAGGAGGAGGAGGAGGAGGTGGTGGAAGAGGAGATGGAGGAAGAGGTGGAGGAGGAGGCAGACAAGAAGGTGAAGGTAGAGGAGGTGAAGGCAGAGGAGGAGGTGAAGGCAGAGGAGGAGGAGGAGGAGGCATTAAAGCTGAAGCTGGTCACACTCACAGGGCCCCACAGAGGAGGCCAGTGTTCACAGGGCAGGGTCAGAATGCCCAACCTCAGCCAGACCTATTTAGCCCTAGCCAAACCTATGACTACAACCCTGCCCAGTGGAGCTGGCCAATGGAGCCCTCAGGCCCTGGTCTGAGACACTATTCCCCTGTGAGAGAACAATGTGGCTGTGTGGGACAGGGTGGAGGTGACGCTGTTGGGACGGCGACCGGGACACACCCCTTTAACAACAGCAGACATGCGTCAGCCTTGTCACTCCTGGCGGACCCAGAGCCGGCACACAGACAGACTAGCTACAACTACGATCCAGAGGGGCGCAGGCAGGCTAGTTATGGAGTGGAAGAACAGATCTGGGGTCAGTCAAAACACAGACAGGCCAGCTGCAGCTACAGTTTGAGGCTAGAAAGACAGACTAGCTACGGTCCACAGGAACTACACAGACAGGCTAGCTACAGCTACAGTCCAGAAGACAAACCGATACACGGACAGACTAGCTACTGTCCAGAAGAACAGGTCTGGGATCAGTCGAAACACAGACAGGCTAGTTATAGTCCAGAAGACAAACCGATACACGGACAGACTAGCTACTGTCCAGAAGACAAGATCTGGGATCAGCCGAAACACAGACAGGCTAGTTATAGTCCAGAAGAACAGGTCTGGGATCAGCCGAAACACAGACAGGCTAGTTATAGTCCAGAAGAACAGGTCTGGGATCAGCCGAAACACAGACAGGCTAGTTATAGTCCAGAAGAACAGGTCTGGGATCAGCCGAAACACAGACAGGCTAGCCACAGTTACAGTACAGAAAGGCAGGACTGGAGATTTACTGCTGGTGGTCAACACGATCATTTGGACAGGTGTGTACCATTGGAACAAGGAAATTTACACTCCCACATGCCAAATGGATGCTGTGGCATTGGTGGTCCAAGTCCCAGGCCTGTGTCCTCTCGGGGCAGGGGAGATAGAGCTAACCACCAGGAGAGGACTACTAGATTAAAGGCTGGAGGAGTTGGAGGTGGGATAGGAGAAGACGGCTGTAATGGACGACATGTCCCTGCTGGCTCTAGCTCTGAGGGTTTGGTCAGGAAGAACCAGGGTTTGCTCCGGGAGAAGGAGGGTTCAGTCAGGGAGAAGGAGGGTTCGGTCCTGGAGAACCAGATTTCGATCCGGGAGAATAAGTGTGCGGTCCATGAGAACCGCGGTTCAACCCAGCAGAACCAGGGTTCGATCCGGGAGAAGGAGGATTCAGTCCAGGCGAAGAAGGGTTCGGTCCGGGAAAACCAGGGTTCGGTCCGGGAGAAGGAGGTTTCAGTCCGGACGAAGGAGGGTTCTGTCTGTGAGCAGATCAGACAGGTGGTGTCAGACCTGGAGGGGGTCCTGGGTGGTCTCAAACAAGTCCACGTGGAGATGAAGGAGGTAAGAAGCCTCTACTGTATGTTAACCTACAGTGAGCCTGGTCCCAAATCTGTATGTGTTTTAGCCAACTCTGACTGTTGTAGTAATTTTTTATTTTTTATTTTATTGGACATGTATTTATCTAGACAAATCAGTTAAGAAAAAATTATTATTTACAATGACGGCCTACCCCGGCCAAACCCTCCCCTAACTCGGACGACGCTGGGCCAATTGTGCTCCACCCTATGGGACTCCCGATCACGATCTGTTGTGATACAGCCAGGGTATGAACCCGGGTCTGTAGGGACGCCTCTAGCACTGCGCCACTTGTACCTTGGCTGGCTTCGCGAGCCACACTACATAACGCATGTTTATGTAAGCTTGGAAGTTCAGTGTGGCTCGCGAGGTTAACTAGTTGTCATGCTGTTCATGTAGTCTGAGAAGTTGACTGAAGCAAAAAGCTGATGAATCAATAGAAAATGGAATTAAATGGACAGTACTCCATTAAGCTTTGATAATTCATTACATTACCCTGCATAAATGCAATGAATGATTGAGGCATATCAATCTGAGTTCTGTCCATATCTAATTTTCTATGGAGTGTACTTAGGGGATCATACAACCAATTTTAAGGACAAGTTTTCGAGTGAGTGCCTATTATGAATGGTCATTGATGAATGGTATGACAAAAACAAACATGACAACAATAGTCAGAGGAGTTGGCTGAAACGCACACAGTGATCTGAGGACGAGGTCATGTTTGCCTTGAGTCCATGTGTATGTTTCAGTAGGGTTGTTTCAGTATGCTTACGTTAACGTTTGAAGTAAAGCAGACACTGATGGACCTATGAGTGTCCTCTTTCTGTTTATGGCCAATTCCACAGTAACAGAATGATGCTCAGACTCAGATGATTCTTCACTTTAAAATGGCAAACAAAAAAACAATGAAAACACATTTACTTGAAGAACTGGACAGAGGCAAAGTTTGGTAACAAAACGACGGTTTGTGCTGTTTGTGCTGTCATTCTGTTACCAAACTTGGCATCTGCACAGTTCTTCAAATAAATGTGTTTCCATTGGTATTTGTTTGGCACACTGTACATTATAAAGGGAAAAATCTGAGTCACAGCATTATTCTGTTACGGTGGAATAGCCTTCATGCATTCAGCTCTGTAGAAAAAAGGAATGATGCAGACTGATATGGAAGGAAATACTGTGGCACTGCTCATCATTTGAGTCATTTCTTGCAGTTGCATTGATTGAAAGCGATTCACATCGACCGTTTGGCTAAAAACCTGCTGCTGGAATTGATAGACACAAGAAGCACATTAAAGAGCCTGTCTTGAGACAGGTTGTTAACTATGCTTAGCTTTAATGGTGTCAATATGCAATATGCATTGCAATATGCTGTAAATTGTAAAACATTGTGAATGGCTCAATTGAAAGACTTGCGTTGTAAAAGAGACATGGTCCAGTATAACATAATGTGGTATAATGTATTAATATACTGTAGTAATGTAGTGTAATGTATCAATATGCTGTAGTAATGTAGTATAATGTATTAATATACTGTAGTAATGTAGTATGATGTAGTGGTAACAAATGTAGTAATGTAGTATAATGTATTAATATACTGTAGTAATGTAGTATGATGTATTAATATACTGTAGTATAATGTAGTGGTAACAAATTTAGTAATGTAGTATAATGTATTATTATACTGTAGTAATGTAGTATAATGTATTAATATACTGTAGTAATGTTGTGTAGTGTATCAATACACTGTAGTAATGTAGTATAATGTATTAATATACTGTAGTAATGTGGTGTAATGTATCAATATGCTGTAGTAATGTAGTATAATGTATTAGTATACTGTAGTAATGTAGTGTAATGTATCAATATGTTGTAGTAATGTAGTATAATGTATTAATATACTGTAGTGATGCAGTATAATGTATTAATATACTGTAGTAATGTAGTATAATGTATTAATATACTGTAGTAATGTAGTATAATGTAGGGGTAATGCATATAGTAGTGTAGTATACTGCATGAATGTACTGTGGTAATGTTGTATAATGTAATGCTAACTAATGTAGTAATGTGGTATACTGTATCAATATACTGTAGTGATGTAGTATAATGTATTAATTTACTGCAGTAATGTAGTATAATATAGTGGTAACTAATTTAGTAATGTAGTATATTGTTTTAATATGGTGTAGTAATGTACTATAATGTAGTGGTAACTAACATAGTAATGTAGTATACTGTGTTAATATAGTGTAGTAATGTAGTATGGTATAGTGGTAACTAATGTAGTAATTTACAATAATGTATTAATATACTTTAGTAATGTATTTAATGTTGTGGTAACTAATGTAGTAATGTAGTATAACGCAGTGGTAACTCATTTAGTAAGGTAATATAATGTATTAATGTACTGTAGTAATGTAGTATAATGTATTAATATACTGTAGTAATGTAGAATATGTAGTGGTAACTAACGTAGTAATGTAGTGTACTGTATTAATATAGTGTAGTAATGTAGTATGGTATAGTGGTAACTAATGTACTATGTAGTATAATGTTTTAATATACTGTAGTAATGTAGTATAATGTATTAATATAGTGTAGTAATGTACAATAATGTATTAATATACTTTAGTAATGTATTATAATGTTGTGGTAACTAATGTAGTATGTAGTATAATGTATTAATGTACTGTAGTAATGTAGTATAATATATTCATATACTGTAGTAATGTAGCATATGTAGTGGTAACGAAAGTAGTAATGTAGTATAATGTATTAATATACTGTAGTAATGTAGTATAATGCATTAATATACTGTAGTAATGTAGCATATGTAGCGGTAACGAAAGTAGTAATGTAGTATAATGTATGAATATACTGTAGTAATGTAGTATAATGTATGAATATACTGTAGTAATGTAGTATAATGCATTAATATACTGTAGTAATGTAGTATAATGCATGAATATACTGTAGTAATGTAGCATATGTAGTGGTAACGAAAGTAGTAATGTAGTATAATGTATTAATATACTGTAGTAATGTAGTATAATGTATGAATATACTGTAGTAATGTAGTATAATGTATGAATATACTGTAGTAATGTAGAATAATGTATGAATATACTGTAGTAATGTAGTATAATGTATTAATATACTGTAGTAATGTAGAATAATGTATTAATATACTGTAGTAATGTAGTATAATGTATTAATATACTGTAGTAATGTATTATAATGCATTAATATACTGTAGTAATGTAGTATAATGCATTAATATACTGTAGTAATGTAGTATAATGTATTAATATACTGTAGTAATGTAGTATAATGTATTAATATACTGTAGTAATGTAGAATATGTAGTGGTAATGAAAGTAGTAATGTTGTATAATGTATTAATATACTGTAGTAATGTAGTATAATGCATTAATATACTCTAGTAAGTACGGGTTAATCAACGAGGGGCTATGGAAAATAATGAATGACGTGGAAGGAGGGAAACACTAAGTGCTAGCGGAATGGAATGAACCTTCCACAGAGTTACATTATATTCCAGAGAACGCATAGAGCCCCAAGTTGTTTATCCCTTTTATAGCTTGGCTATAATTGAACACATTTGCTACTAGAAATGTGTTTGCCTGCAGGTAGAAATGTGTTCAAGTAGATAACACGTTTACTAGATAGCTAGATACAGTCCTTGATAACTAAACAAACAGACTTGCTAGTTTAGCTAACCATAAATAACGCATGCTCTAGAATGCCATTCAAGCCAATCAGAAACATGGTATAATGTAATATAATGTACTGGTAACTTATGTAGTATAATGTATTAATATACTTTAGTAATGTAGTATAATGTATTAATAACCTGTAGTAATGTAGTATAATGCAGTAATATACTTTAGTAATGTAGTAATATACTGTAGTAATGTAATATATTGACTCACTGTACTGTCCAGTAGATGGTCGAACAGATGTATTGTCTGACACCTAACAAGAGAATTCTGTTCTAAAATATAATAATTTATACATTGTCAAACAAAATCTAAAATTGCATGACTCTTAAAAAACATATATTATATGGTGACTATGTTTATTGACTCTGGGTCATCCTTTAGGTGGTCCAACAGATAGATCGTCTGACAGCTAACATTGACCTGGAAGAGGAAGAGGGATCATGTAACAAGTCCCCTAGTCGTGGTGACGGTCACCTCAACCCCAGAGACTGTAAAGGTGGTGACGGTCACCTCAACCCCAGAGACTGTAAAGGTGGTGACGGTCACCTCAACCCCAGAGACTGTAAAGGTGGTGACGGTCACCTCAACCCCAGAGACTGTAAAGGTGGTGACGGTCACCTCAACCCCAGAGACTGTAAAGGTGGTGACGGTCACCCCAACCCCAGAGACTGTAAAGGTCACCCCAACCCCAGAGACTGTAAAGGTGGTGACGGTCACCCCAACCCCAGAGACTGTAAAGGAGTCCTGATGTTCAACCAGGGAGACCAGAGACCACACTACAGAGACATGGACCGTATTGTCACCCAGAAGACTACTAGGGTCCAGGTACACACCCACTGGACTGGTACAGGGGACCTGGTCCACAACCATAAGACTCCTGGGAACCATGGACCACAGTGCAGCGACATGGATCATACTGTCATCATACATGACCCTCCTCCCGACCCCAGAGATGTCCCTGGGGTCCTGGTGTACAGACAGAAGACTAATGGAGATCAGGGAGTCTCCCTACTGTACAGACAACCTGACCATACTGTCACCATACGAACTAACTCCCTGTCTCCTGTCCTCACCGCATCTGTCATCAAGACCAACCGGGTTGGGGTCACAGCCCTGAGCCCCATGGGCCCTCTGAGCACCTCCAAAGACCCCAAACAGGACAGATGGGGGCTCAACGGACACCCTCCTCTACCCGGTCCAGGTAGAGAACTGAACCATGTGGCCCCCCAGACCCCCCCAGAGCTAGAAATGACCCCCTCCCTACCCCTGCCCCTATGGACTCAACTGTCTGACCCCACAGCCATGGTCGGATACAGTGTCCCCACTCTTAGGATTCAGAAATCTCCACTGTACCCCCGCCACAACGGACGGGTGGAGAGGCTCAGTAAGAGTCCGGCTCAACCAACCTACCCTGCCCACCCAGCACTGCCGGTCCTGCCACACCTGGCCCAGCCACCCTACCCTACCCACCCAACCCACCCTGCCCTGCCTCCCAGTGACTTGAAGACACCCCCCTACAACATGGTATGAGGGGACAGCCTCACTGCCATGGGGGCCTGGAACATATAATACAGGGACAGAACTACACTGATAAGTAGTCTGAGAAGGAAAGCTTGTGGTAAGTGTGTGTGTGTGTGTGTGTGTGTGTGTGTGTGTGTGTGTGTGTGTGTGTGTGTGTGTGTGTGTGTGTGTGTGTGTGTGTGTGTGTGTGTGTGTGTGTGCGCGTGTGTGTGTGTGTGTGTGTGTGTGTGTGTGTGTGTGTGTGTGTGTGGGTGTGTGTGTGTGTGTGTGTGCTAATGTTCATGTCACGAGTTCCTTCCTAGCAGTTCTTAGTCATGACTTCAGAGAAATAGAGAATTACATTTACACAGATTGACTCGTGGTTTACACAACCTGACTGCTGATGACGTGCGCGTCATGGTAGTATAACAGTTTGATTATACAAAAATAACATTTCAGCAGCCATATCTGTGAAGATGCAAGATGACTGTGTGTGTGTTTCTGTGTGTGTTTGTCTGTGTGTGTATCTGTTTGTCTGTGTGTGTGTGTGTCTGTGTGTTTCTGTATGTGTCTGTATCTGTTTGTCTGTGTGTTTGTTTGTCTGTGTGTTTGTGTGTGTGTCTGTGTGTGTCTGAATCTGTTTGTCTGTGTGTTTGTGTGTCTGTTTGTCTGTGTGTCTGTGTGTGTCTGTTTGTCTGTGTGTGTGTCTGTGTGTTTCTGTGTGTCTCTATTTGTCTGTGTGTGTCTGTGTCTCTATTTGTCTGTGTGTGTGTCTCTATTTGTCTGTGTGTCTGTGTGTTTATTTGTTTGTCTGCTGATGTTTATGTCACATTAGTTTCTGCTTCTTGCTATAGTCATCATGACTTCAGAGAAATGGAAAGTTTAAAAAAATGAGAGTTTAATCATTTATTGTAATGAGACACCAACCATCTGGGATAGATATTGGATACAACTGCCGCTAGTCTACCCTCTCTTTCGGTAAGTATTTATAGGATAACAGACATGACTATCTATCTGAGTCATTGGCAGGACTACAAAATAACTCCCCCACTCGTTTCTCCAGTTAGGACAAGATAGCGCCGACAGACACGGTCGCACTGTTTCCAGTTCCTAGCCAACTTTGCAGTATTTTTTTTGCATGTGTTACTTCTTACATTATTTGTTCTTGTATTATTACCTACAGCCCGGGAAATAACATTTGGATATTAGATTGATGGTCACTCACCAGATATTTGAGCAGATATCAGACTTCAAATCAAATCAAATGTTATTGGTCACATACACATGGTTAGTAGAAGTTAATGCGAGTGTAGCAAAATGCTTGTGCTTCTAGTTCCGACAATGCAGTAATAACCAGTAATCTTACCTAACAATTTCACAACAACTACGTTATACACACAGTGTAAAGGAATTAAAGAATATGTACATAAAGATATATGAATGAGTGATGGTACAGAGCGGCATGGGCAAGATGCAGTAGATGGTATCGAGTACAGTATATACATATGAGATGAGTAATGTAGGGTATGTAAACATATAAAAGTGGCATTGTTTAAAGTGGCTAGTGATACATGTATTACATCAAGATGGCAAGATGCAGTAGATGGTACAGAGTACAGTATATACATATGAGATGAGTAATGTAGGGTATGTAAACATTATATGAAGTGGCATTGTTTAAAGTGGCTAGTGATACATTTTTTGCATCAATTTTTACATTATTGAAATGGCTGGAGTTGAGTCAGTATGCTGGCAGCAGCCACTCAATGTTAGTGGTGGCTGTTTAACAGTCTGATGACCTTGAGATAGAAGCTGTTTTTCAGTCTCTCAGTCCCTGCTTTGATGCACCTGTACTGACCTCGTCTTCTGGATGATAGCGGGGTGAACAGGCAGTGGCTTGGGTGGTTGTTGTCCCTGATGATTTTTATGGCCTTCCTGTGACATCGGGTGGTGTAGGTGTCCTGGAGGGCAGGTAGTTTGCCCCCGGTGATGCGTTGTGCAGACCTCACTACCCTCTGGAGAGCCTTACGGTTGTGGGCGGAGCAGTTGCCGTACCAGGCGGTGATACAGCCCGACAGGATGCTCTCGATTGTGCATCTGTAAAAGTTTGTGAGTGTTTTTGGTGACAAGCCAAATTTCTTCAGCCTCCTGATTTTGAAGAGGCACCGCTGCACCTTCTTCTCCACACTGTCTGTGTGGGTGGACCAATTCAGTTAGTCCGTGATGTGTACGCCGAGGAACTTAATACTTACTACCCTCTCCACTACTGTCCCGTCGATGTGGATAGGGGGGTGCTCCCTCTGCTGTTTCCTGAAGTCCACGATCATCTCCTTTGTTTTGTTGACGTTGATTGTGAGGTTGTTTGAACTTCCAGAGGTTGCTCTATTCATCCCGCGGGCTGCACCAATACGCTGACACCGGAGAAGACGAAGAAGAAGTCCGAGATAGACTCAGGCGGTGTATTACTCGCTAACGGTCAGTCCCTAGACAATAGAGTCGACGAGCTCAGGGCAAAGATCTCCGTCCAGAGAGATATCAGGGACTCTAAACGTAGTCTGTTCATACAGTGCCTTTGGAAAGTATTCAGACCCCTTTCCACATTTTGTTTGGTTACAGCCTTATTATAAAATTTATTAAATAGCTTTGTTCCCTCAATCTACACAATACCCAATAATGACAAAGCAAAAACAGGTTTTTATAAAAAAGAAAAAACTTGTATTTACATAATTATTCAGACCCTTTTCTCAATATTTTGTTAAAGCACCTTTGGTAGCGATGACAGCATTGAGTCTTCTTGGGTATGACGCTACAAGCTTGGTACACCTGTATTTGTGGAGTTTCTCCCATTCTTCTCTGCAGATCCACTCAAGCTCTGTCAGGTTGGGATGGTGAGCGTTTCTGAACAGCTATTTTCAGGTCTCTCCAGAAATGTTCGATCAGGTTTAAGACCGGGCTCTGGCTGGGCTACTCAAGCACATCGGAGACCTGTCCTGAAGCCACTCCTGTGTCGTCTTGGCTGTGTACTTAGGGTCGTTGTCCTTTTGGAAGGTGAACCTTTGGCCCAGTCTGAAGTCCTGAGTGCTCTGGAGTAACTTTTCATCAAGGATCTCTCGGTACTTTGCTCCGTTCACCTTTGCCTCAATCCTGACTAGTCTCCCAGTTCCTGCTGCTGAAAAACATCCCCATAGTATGATTCTGCCACCACCATGCTTCACCGTAAGAATGGTGCCAGGTTTTCTCCAGACGTGACGCTTGGCATTCAGGCCAAAGAGTTCCATCTTGGTTTCCTCAGATCAGATAATCTTGTTTCTCATGGTCTGATAGTCTTTAGGTGCCTTTTGGCAAACTCCAAGTGGGCTGTCATGTGCCGTTAATTGAGAAGTGACTTCTGTCTGGCCACTCTACCATAAAGGCCTGATTGGTGGAGTGCTGCAGAGATGGTTGTCCTTCTGGAAGGTTCTCCCATCTCCACAGAGGAACTCTAGAGCTCTGTCAGAGTGACCGTCAGTTATTGGTCACCTCCCTGACCAAGACCCTTCTCCCACGATTGCTCAGTTTGGCCAGGCGGCCAGCTCTAGGAAGGGTCTTGGTGGTTCCAAACTTCTTCCACTTAAGAATGATGGAGGCATCGGGTCTCCCGAATGGCACAGTGTTCTAAGGCACATCGCAGTGCTAGCTGTGTCACTAGAGATCCTGGTTAGAGTCCAGGCTCTGTAGCAGGCGGCCGCGACTGGGAGACCCATGGGTCGGCGCACAATTGTCCCAGTGTCGTCCGGGTTAGGGGAGGGTTTGGCCGGCAGAGATGTTCTTGTCCCATCGAGCACTAGCGACTTCAGTGGTGGGCCGGGCGCACTAAGCTCAGGGTCCTGGGTCTGAACACCTCCCTGTGCAACTGGGTCATGGACTCCTGACGCCCCCCCCCCCCCCCCCCCCCCCCCCCAGGTGGTGAAGGTAAAGCAACAACACCTCCGCAACGCTGATCCTCAACACATGGGCCCCACAGGGGTGGGTGCTCAGCCCCCCCTTATACTCCCTGGTCACCCACACACGTCTCCAACTCAATCATCAAGTTTGTTGATGACATAACAGTGGTAGGTCTGATTACCAACAACAATGAGACGGCCTACAGGGAAGAGATCAAAGCCCTGGTGGAGTAGTGCCAGGAAAATAAGTCTCCGTCAATGTCAACAAAACGAAGGCTCTGAATGAGGACTACAGGAGACAGCAGAGACAGACACTCCCCCATCCACATCAAAAGTGAAGAGGCGACAGAGTTCCTCTGTTCAGTGTCTTTTGCATCTTAATCTCTTCTTTTTATTGGCCAGTCTGAGATAATGCTTTTTCTTTGCAACTCTGCCTAGAAGGCCAGCATCCCGGAGTTGCCTCTTCACTGTTGATGTTAAGACTGGTGTTTTGCAGGTACTATTTAATGAAGTTGCCAATTGACGACTTGTGAGGTGTCTGTTTATCAAACTAGACACTCTAATGTACTTGTCCTCTTACTCATGTAACAGTATAACTTTAGACCGTCCCCTCGACCATACCCGGGCGCGAACCAGGGACCCTCTGCACACATCAACAACTGACACCCACAAAGCATCGTTACCCATCGCTCCACAAAAGCCACGGCCCTTGCAGAGCAAGAGGAACTACTACTTCAAGGTCTCAGATCAAGTGACGTCACCGATTGAAACGCTATTTAGCGTGCACCACCACTAACTAAGCTAGCCCTTACACTCACCCCCCTTTTGACCTCCTCCTTTTTCCGCAGCAACCAGTGATCCTGGTCACGGCACCAATGTAACAGTAAAACTTTAGACCGTCCCCTCGCCCAAACCCGGGCGCGAACCAGGGACCCTCTGCACACAGCAACAACTGACACCCACGAAGCATCGTTACCTATCGCATCACAAAAGCCGCGGCCCTTGCAGAGCAAGGGGAACTACTACTTCAAGGTCTCAGAGCAAGTGACGTCACCGATTGAAACGCTATTTAGCGCGCACCACCGCTAACTAAGCTAGCCGTTTCACATCCGTTACACTCAGTTGTGCACCGGGGCCTCCCACTCCTCTTTCTATTCTGGTTAGAGCCAGTTTATGCCTTTCTGTGAAGGGAGTGGTACACATCGTTGTACGAGATCTTCAGTTTCTTGGCAATTTCTTGCATTGAATAGCCTTGATTTTTCAGAACAAGAATAGACTGACGAGTTTCAGAAGAAAGTTATTTGTTTCTAGCCATTCAGAGCCTGTAATCGAACCCACAAATGCTGATGCTCCAGATACTCAACTAGTCTAAAGAAGGCCAGTTTTATTGCTTCTTTAATCAGCACGACAGTTTTCAGCTGTGCTAACATAATTGCAAAAGGGTTTTCTAATGATCAATTAGTCTTTTAAAACAGTAAACTTGTATTAGCTCACACGACGTGCCATTGGAACACAGGAGTGATGGTTGCTGATAATGGGCCTCTGTACACCGGTGTAAACATTCCTTTAAAAATCATCTGTTTCCAGCTACAATAGTTATTTACAACATTATTTTTTTATTTATTTTACCTTTATTTAACCAGGCAAGTCAGTTAAGAACACATTCTTATTTTCAATGACGGCCTGGGAACAGTGGGTTAACTGCCTGTTCAGGGGCAGAACGACATTAACAATGTCTACACTGTATTTCTGATCAATTTGATGCTATTTTAATGGACCAATTTTTTTTCTTCTTTCAAAAACAAGGACATTTCTATGGTGACCCCAAATTTTTTGAATGGTGTATGTAAATATATACAATGGCAAGAAAAAGTATGTGAACCCTTTGGAATTACCTGGATTTATGCATAAATTGGTCATCAAATTGGATCTGAACTTCATCTAACTCATTATCCTGGGGGTTCACATACTTTTTTTGTTGTTGTTGTTTTTTTGTGTGAATTTTACCCCGTTTTCTCCCCAATTGTTTGTTAGTAGCTACTATCTTGTCTCATCGCTACAACTCCCGTACGGGCTCGGGAGAGACGAAGGTTGAAAGTCATGCGTCCTCCGATACACAACCCAACCAAGCCGCACTGCTTCTTAACACAGCGCGCACCAGCCGCACCAATGTGTCGGAGGAAACACCATGCACCTGGCACCATGCACCAGCGACTCCTGTGGCGGGCCAGGCGCAGTGCGCGATGAGACAAGGATATCCCTACCGGCCAAACCCTCCCTAACCCGGACGATGCTAGGCCAATTGTGCATCGCCCCACAGACCTCAGAGTCTCTGGTGGCACAGCCCTTAACCACCTGGGAGGCCACCACATACTTTTTCCAACCTACACTGTGAATGTTTAAATGATGTCTTCAATATAGACAAGAAAAATGCAATCATTTGTATGTTCTTAGTTTAAGCACAATATGTTTGTCTATTTTTGATTAAGTTAAAATCAAATTTGATGACCAATTTATGCAGAAATCCAGGCAATTCCAAAGGGTTCACATACTTTTTTCTTGCCACTGTATATATACATTGCTCATTTTGACCATTTGTATTTTTTCCTTCTAGATTATGTGTGTATTGTTTTCATATTTATTATTACTAGGTATTACTGCACCGTTAACATTAGAAACACAAGCATTTAGCTAGGTATTACTGCACCGTTAACATTAGAAACACAAGCATTTAGCTAGGTATTACTGCACCGTTAACATTAGAAACACAAGCATTTAGCTAGGTATTACTGCACCGTTAACATTAGAAACACAAGCATTTAGCTAGGTATTACTGCACCGTTAACATTAGAAACACAAGCATTTAGCAAGGTATTACTGCACCGTTACGGCTAGAAACATAAGCATTTAGCTAGGTATTACTGCACTGTTAGAACTAGTAGAAACAGAAGCATTTAGCTAGGTATTACTGCACTGTTAGAACTAGTAGAAACAGAAGCATTTAGCTAGGTATTACTGCACTGTTAGAGCTAGAAACACAAGCATTTCACACACCTGTGATAAGTTATGAAAGTCTATGTTCGCAACCAATAGACTTTGATTTGATTGAAAGTTTTGTTTACGTCCAAAATGGCACCCTATTCCCTTTTTAGTGCACTATTTTTGACCAGGACCATTGTGCTGTAGTCCAAAGTAGTGCACTATATAGGGAAAAGTTTGCAATTTGGCAGGTAGTCTTTGTGTCATTCACAGAGGTCACATTTGTGAAGATAGTGATCTATTTGGCAACAATCAAACATCACTAATTAAAGAATTCTTGCCATTTCAATTAATTGAAGTTATAGAAGTCTCAAAAGTTTTACCTCACAATTGAGAAAAAGGACAAATTATAAAGAGAGAATGTTCCCGTTTGTGTGAAATACCTCCCTCTTGTGCAGAATATGTGTAATTGCAATTTAGTTTTTTCTGGCTTGTGCCTAATTTCTGTGAATTGGGCCAAGCACAATCTGGTTTTAATTATCAAGCCTTTGGACAGATGCCAGAGCAGAGTGAGGCAAACCAAAACGTTAGCTTGTTATATTTCAAATGTTCCCATAAACATGAGCACTTCTAGACATCGTTCAAACATGGCGAGAGCCAAGGCCCGCGGGACTATAGCGAACCACTCCCATAGGGAGAACTCCCGTGGGGGCTATAGCGAACCACTCCCATAGAGAGAACGCATGCGGGGCTATAGCGAACTCCTCCCATAGAGAGAACGCCTGTGGGGGCTATAGCGAACTCCTCCCAGAGAGAACGCCTGTGGGGGCTATAGCGAACTCCTCCCATAGAGAGAACGCCTGTGGGGGCTATAGCGAACTCCTCCCAGAGAGAACGCCTGTGGGGGCTATAGCGAACTCCTCCCATAGAGAGAACGCCTGTGGGGGCTATAGCGAACTCCTCCCAGAGAGAACGCCTGTGGGGGCTATAGCGAACTCCTCCCAGAGAGAACTCCTGTGGGGGCTATAGCGAACTCCTCCCAGAGAGAACTCCTGTGGGGGCTATAGCGAACTCCTCCCAGAGAGAACGCCTGTGACTTCATGTTAAAGCTTTCAAAATAGGCTTTGAAATATCGTAGAAGTATATTAATTCTGTGCAGATATCGTTTATTGTAAATCACTTGTAACTACGCAATTGTGATTTAATTTTATGACAGTGTATTTGGTGTATTCTGAAAACGCAGTCTGTTTAGACTATTATCAGTTGAAAAAGGCTACAGTGAAAATATAATTAATTCCATTGATTTTCTTTTCTATTATGTCTTCTCTATTCTTCCCTGCTGTTTTATCCTCTTCTCTCCTATTTCTCTCCTATTTTCTCCTGCTTTCTCCTGTTCTCTCCTCTTCACTCCAGTTCTCCCCCTTTTCTCCTCTTTTCTCAATTTGTCTCCTGTTCTCTCCTGTTCTCTCTAGCTCTCTCCCCTTCTCTCCTCTTCTCTCCTCTACTCTCCTCTTCTCAAGAGTTCTCTCCACTTCTCTCACCTTCTCTGCTCGTCTATCCTCTTCTCTCTTGTTCTCTCCTCTTCTCTCTTGTTCTCTCTTGTTCTCTCCTCTCCTGTTCTCTCCTCTCCTCTCCTGTTCTCTCCTCTCCTCTCCTCTTCTCTCTTGTTCTCTCCTATTCTCTCTTGTTTTCTCCTCTCCTGTTCTCTTCTCTCCTCTTCTCACCCCTTCTCTCCCCTCCTCTCCTCTTCTCCCCTGTTCACTCCTCTTCTTGCCATTTCTCTCCTATCCTCTCCCTTTCTCTCATCTTCTCTCTTCTTTTCTTCCGTTCTCTCATCTTCTCTCATTTTCTCTCCTCTTCTATCCTGTTCTCTCTTGTTCTCTCCTGTTCTCTCCTATTCTCTCTTATTCTCTCCTCTTATCTCCTATTCTCTCTTGTTCTCTCCTGTTCTCTTCTCTTCTCTTCTCTTCTCTTCTATCCTGTTCTCTCCTCTTCTATCCTGTTCTCTCTTGTTCTCTCCTGTTCTCTCCTATTCTCTCTTATTCTCTCCTCTTATCTTCTATTCTCTCTTGTTCTCTCCTGTTCTCTCCTCTTCTCTTCTCTTCTCTCCTGTTCTCTCCTGTTCTATCCTGTTCTCTCCTCTTCTCTCATGTTCTCTCCTCTTCTATCTTGTTCTCTCCTGTTCTCTCCTCTTCTCGCCTGTTTTCTCCTTTTCTCTCCCGTTCTCTCATCTCCTTTCATCAAGGTAAGCACGCACAGAAGACAATTACACTACTGTACGGAAGCTTGGCAAAGAAAGTTAGGTGGAAATGTTGTTAACTACAGCAGAGAAGAGATGCAGAGAACAAGAGAGAACAAGAGAGAGAACAGGAGAGAACAAGAGAGAGAACAAGAGAGAGAACAGGAGAGAACAAGAGAGAGAACAAGAGAGAACAGGAGAGAACAAGAGAGAACAAGAGAGAGAACAGGAGAGAACAAGAGAGAATAGGAGAGAACAGGAGAGAACAAGAGAGAACAGGAGAGAACTCTCTGGTTCTCTCTTGTTCTCTCCTGTTCTCTCCTGTTCTCTCTTGTTCTCTCCTGTTCTCTCCTGTTCTCGCTTGTTCTCTCCTGTTCTCGCTTGTTCTCTCCTGTTCTCTCCTATTCTCTCTTGTTCTCTCCTGTTCTCTCTCTTGTTCTCTCTTGTTCTCTCCTGTTCTCTCTTGTTCTCTCTCTTGTTCTCTCCTCTTCTCTCTCTTGTTCTCTCTTGTTCTCTCCTGTTCTCTCTTGTTCTCTCCTGTTCTCTCCTATTCTCTCTTGTTCTCTCCTGTTCTCTCTCTTGTTCTCTCTTGTTCTCTCCTGTTCTCTCCTGTTCTCTCTTGTTCTCTCTTGTTCTCTCCTGTTCTCTCCTATTCTCTCTTGTTCTCTCCTGTTCTCTCTCTTGTTCTCTCTTGTTCTCTCTTGTTCTCTCTCTTGTTCTCTCTCTTGTTCTCTCTTGTTCTCTCTCTTGTTCTCTCCTGTTCTCTCTCTTGTTCTCTCTTGTTCTCTGTATCTCTTCTCTGCTGTAGTTAACAACATTTCCACCTAACTTTCTTTGCCAAGCTTCCGTACAGTAGTGTAATTGTCTTCTGTGC
Source organism: Oncorhynchus kisutch (assembly GCF_002021735.2). NCBI lineage: Eukaryota > Metazoa > Chordata > Actinopteri > Salmoniformes > Salmonidae > Oncorhynchus > Oncorhynchus kisutch. The sequence goes on from NC_034203.2 coordinate 40,411,032, forward strand.
TTACCTTGCCTGTGTCCCAACTGGATCTCTATTCCCTATAGGCACCAGTGGAGGCTGGTCGGAAGGAAATATAAGAGGACGGGCTCTTTGTAATGGCTGGAATGGAATGAATGGAAATGGAAATATGTGGTTTCTATATGTTTGATGAGTTTGATTCCATTCCATTAATTCCATTCCAGCCATTACAATGAGCCTGTCCTCCTATGGCTCCTCCCATCAGCCTCCACTGATAGGCACAACTTTTCCCCCCCGGCTCATCCAGCTACAGTAGCAAGGCTGAATGAGTCATGATATCCCAAGGACACATAGCTAACCCATGAGTTTATTCTCCTTCACTTCATCTATTCTAAAGTATAAACTGGGTGGTTCAAGACCTGAATGCTGATTGGGTGACAGCTGTGGTATATCAGACCTTATACCACGGGTATGACAAAACAGTTATTTTTAATGCTCAAATTACATTGGTAACCAGTTTATAATAGCAATAAGGCACCTCAGGGGTTTGGGCATTGGGAAAATATACCACGGCTAAGGGCTGTGTCCAGGCACTCTGTGTTGTGCCGTGCAGGGGAACAGCCCTTTGCCATTTGTATATTGGCCATATACAACACCCCCTTGGGCCTTATCGCTTAAATATCCATCACTACATTAAGACTGAACAGTACAGAAATACCTCTATGGAATGGAAAATCCAATATATATATATATATATATATATATATATATATATGTATATATATATATATAACAATATTTTGAAAATATTGTGTGATATTGTGCTATACGTTGTGCTATATATTGTGCTATATGCCGGCTTCACTGTGGAGATGGATCAGAAATTACTACTCTGCTTTGCTCTTTGCAATTTTGTTTTTTGTTCTTCCTCCTCCTTGTACCCCTATTTTTTACAGTACTGTACCCTGCATCTCACAAACTTGTCCTTTGTCTCTGTGATACTGTAATTCTTGTTCTTTGTTGATATGAACCTGCAACCAGTCAAAATCTATTGAGCAGTCAGTACTGTTAATAAATGGAAAGCACAATGTTCAGGGCCATACAATGTGTCCATTGTACAGTATACAGCCTACAATGCACTTTACTACAGTATCCATTCTCAGACTTTCTCCTTCCCACCTTCAACAACCTGTTTGCTCTCTGAACTGGCTTATATTGGTTGTGTCGCATCATTTGAAACGGTTAAATCAATTTTGAGTGGTTGTGTTCAATCAATGACATGTGTTCTCTATTTGTATTTGATTGTTGCCACTTGTGTTTACCAGTATGGATGACATGTGCATTAGAGTGCAGAATGTGTTTACCAGTATGGATGACATGTGCATTAGAGTGCAGAATGTGTTTACCAGTATGGATGACATGTGCATTAGAGTGCAGAATGTGTTTACCAGTATGGATGACATGTGCATTAGAGTGCAGAATGTGTTTTGAGAATGAGAATGTGTTTAGAGTTTTGCTGAAAAGTCTAAGTGAGATCTGCAAATTGTGTTTTACCATGTGAAATGGTTTAAGGTATTGACAACAGACTGCATAATTAGCTAAATGAGTCCAGGCAACTGAGAACTTTGTTCAGACAATGGGTTTTAGTGTTTTAGCAATTGAGAAAAACTGTAAGTGCTTTACACCACTGCCCCAAACCTTCTGGGGAGATGCTGTTGATGCGTCATTTAGCCAAACAGTTTACATCATTCATTGAAATGACCATTGACCATGGGTTGTACGTATTGCAGATTGGCCTTTTGAATGCTGTGTTTTTCTCTTCCTCAGGAGCCCTGACGTGGTGAAGAGATGTCAGTCAGTGGTGGACACGGTCAGTGGTGGACACGGTCAGTGGTGGACACGGTCAGTGGTGGACACGGTCAGAGCTCGCCCTGAAGAGGGGGCTATTTCCAAGGGAAAACGCTCCAGACAGACAGGAGGGGAATTCCACATGAAAGCCTGCGATGCACAGGCCTTGAGACGCACAGTATGAAGCAAGCACTTCAACATACATTAACATGTATGTGTGGTGTCTGGGGGGTTGGCAAAAACTCAAGACAGCAAAAACTGACGGTGTCACATTTCTTACCTTTGTGTATGAAATAAAGATAGCAGTGACCTAATAATTGGTATTAATATTGATTTGAAATGTTTTATGTTCTGTTCTGGCACCGATGTGTGTTTCCATTCTCCTTAGCTGTCTCTATTCCATGGTATTCCGTGTCTAAACGGCCTTTTCTGCACCTGAAATTACAAGTTATTCCCTAAATAGTGCACTATGTTTTGATCAGAGCCCTATGGGTCCTGATCAACAGTAGTGGACTAAATATGGAATAGGGTGTCCTTTGGGACCCTGTCTTTATGCTATGGAACAAACTACTGCATGTCAGAATCATCTGCAGGTAGGCCTGCTACCCTCTCTGTCTCTCTGTTTATTAAAAATGGTGTCTGAGAGTTTCACCACTTCTCTCCCAGAGCCCCTACAGATAGGATGAGACACCCCCCTGTCTTTGGCTGCGTTTATACAGGCAGCACAATTCTGTTACTTTTTCCACTAATTGTTATTTTTGACCAATCACATCAGATCTTTTCACATCAAATATATTTTTCTGAGTTGATCTGATTGGTCAAAACACCAATTTGTGAAGAAAAAAAAAAGATAGGAATTGGGCTGCCTGTGTAAACGTAGCCCTGTTTCCTCTCTCACCACAGAACAGCTCTGTTTCTCCTCTCTCCTCTGTTGACGTCAAGCCCAGTTTCCTCCCCTCACTCTCGTCTCCTCCACCCTCACTGCAGAACAGCTCTGTTTCTCCTCTCTCCTCTGTTGACGTCAAGCCCAGTTTCCTCCCCTCACTCTCGTCTCCTCCACCCTCACTGCAGAACAGCTCTGTTTCTCCTCTCTCCTCTGTTGACGTCAAGCCCAGTTTCCTCCCCTCACTCTCGTCTCCTCCACCCTCACTGCAGAACAGCTCTGTTTCTCCTCCTCAAGCCCGGTTGACTGATAACCAATGTACTGAGTCTGTACCACTACAAAACTGATAGAGAGACTTCATCACGGTGTTATGTAATTCCGGACGGATTCTTGCTTGCTTGAACGCCAATAATTCAGATACACATGAAAACATGAAATGAGGCAGGGAATCGGTAGAACATCACTCAGAGATGCACAAAAAAACAGTATAACATTCAAAATGGGGTGAACCTTTCCTTTAAGCAAAATCTGAATAAAATGTTTGAAATCTTCCAATTACTAAGAAACCATCTCTCATCGTATTCATTGGTTACGCCTGTTTGGGAATTAACCTGCTCTCATATTTCAAAGTTGTTTGACTGTTCTACTTTTCTAATGTTTTTTGGAGCTGTTTTCCCACCGACACATGATTAGGTGTGTGAAGACAGGCCAGACAGGCTCAGTTCAGAATGAAAAAGAGAAAGCTTGTCTTCAAAAGCCCAGCTCTACCCAGAGAGTATGTCTGCGGTACAGTGTTGGATGTTGGATGTGCTGAATCAAAGCCCCCCCCCCCCCCCCCCCCCCCCCCCCCCCCCCCGCCGCCCCCCCTGGGGGCTTTGAACGAGTAGCTCGGCTGTGACCTTTCAGCCAAGGCTGTCTGCATATATCTCCTCTATTCACTTCATCAGCCACATGACACTAGCTGGGAGGCTGCAGCCTGTTGAATGTGTCTCCTCTGTAAACAGTGAAAGACTGGTATGTCTGGAACCAAGAACAATACTACGAGACGAACGACTAGGAATAGGGTACTATTTGGGATGAACATAGACTTTCTCTATAACAGCTACTGACGTCTGTTGGACTGTTGGTTTCTTTCAGCCAGAACTAACACAGGAGTAGACTGGATATCAGGATACCCTGCTGAAGCTGTTAATACTGCAGATGTGGATGAACAGGAGGATATTCTTACTTACTGTTGGCTGGGTCTGGTGTCTGGGGAGCTTCCAACCAGGGGAAAAGTACAGCTTCCTGGGTAGTTAGATCTGTCTGTATGTCTGTCTCTGGCACTCTGTCTGTACACCAGCCCACATCACTGCACGACACATAACATTGGCAGTACAGTACAGTGTTTCTAAACCATTTCTGTACCAGTGATTGGTCGAGACATGGTCCTCCTCTTTTTGTTAATCAGCTCGTGTTTAAAACAAATACAACATGTAAAACCACCACTGGAGATACAACTCACCACTATATCTGTTCCTCTGGAGATACAACTCACCACTATAACTGTTCCTCTGGAGATACAACTCACCACTATAACTGCTCCTCTGTCTGGAGATACAACTCACCACTATAACTGTTCCTCTGGAGATACAACTCACCACTATAACTGTTCCTCTGGAGATACAACTCACCACTATAACTGTTCCTCTGGAGATACAACTCACCACTATAACTGTTCCTCTGGAGATACAACTCACCACTATAACTGTTCCTCTGGAGATACAACTCACCACTATGACTGTTCCTCTGTCTGGAGATACAACTCACCACTATGACTGTTCCTCTGTCTGGAGATACAACTCACCACTATAACTGTTCCTCTGTCTGGAGATACAACTCACCACTATAACTGTTCCTCTGGAGATACAACTCACCACTAGAACTGTTCCTCTGTCTGGAGATACAACTCACCACTATAACTGTTCCTCTGTCTGGAGATACAACTCACCACTATAACTGTACCTCTGCCTGGAGATACAACTCACCACTATAACTGTTCCTCTGTCTAGAGATACAACTCACCACTATAACTGTACCTCTGCCTGGAGATACAACTCACCACTATAACTGTTCCTCTGTCTGGAGATACAACTCACCACTATAACTGTTCCTCTGCCTGGAGATACAACTCACCACTATAACTGTTCCTCTGTCTGGAGATACAACTCACCACTATAACTGTTCCTCTGTCTGGAGATACAACTTACTACTAGAACTGTTCCTCTGGAAATACAACTCACCACTATAACTGTTCCTCTGTCTGGAGATACAACTCACCACTATAACTATTCCTCTGGAGATACAACTCACCACTATAACTGTTCCTCTGTCTGGAGATACAACTCACCACTATAACTGTTCCTCTGGAGATACAACTCACCACTATAACTGTTCCTCTGTCTGGAGATACAACTCACAACTATAACTGTTCCTCTGGAGATACAACTCACCACTATAACTGTTCCTCTGTCTGGAGATACAACTCACCACTATAACTGTTCCTCTGGAGATACAACTCACCACTAGAACTGTTCCTCTGTCTGGAGATACAACTCACCACTAGAACTGTACCTCTGCCTGGAGATACAACTCACCACTATAACTGTTCCTCTGTCTAGAGATATAACTCACCACTATAACTGTACCTCTGCCTGTAGATACAACTCACCACTATAACTGTTCCTCTGTCTGGAGATACAACTCACCACTATAACTGTTCCTCTGCCTGGAGATACAATTCACCACTATAACTGTTCCTCTGTCTGGAGATACAACTCACCACTATAACTGTTCCTCTGTCTGGAGATACAACTCACCACTATAACTGTTCCTCTGCCTGGAGATACAACTCACCACTATAACTGTTCCTCTGTCTGGAGATACAACTCACCACTATAACTGTTCCTCTGTCTGGAGATACAACTCACCACTATAACTATTCCTCTGGAGATACAACTCACCACTATAACTGTTCCTCTGTCTGGAGATACAACTCACCACTATAACTGTTCCTCTGGAGATACAACTCACCACTATAACTGTTCCTCTGTCTGGAGATACAACTCACAACTATAACTGTTCCTCTGGAGATACAACTCACCACTATAACTGTTCCTCTGTCTGGAGATACAACTCACCACTATAACTGTTCCTCTGGAGATACAACTCACCACTATAACTGTTCCTCTGGAGATACAACTCACCACTATAACTGTTCCTCTGTCTGGAGATACAACTCACCACTATAACTGTTCCTCTGTCTGGAGATACAACTCACCACTATAACTGTTCCTCTGGAGATACAACTCACCACTATAACTGTTCCTCTGTCTGGAGATACAACTCACCACTATAACTGTTCCTCTGGAGATACAACTCACCACTATAACTGTTCCTCTGGAAATACAACTCACCACTATAACTGTTCCTCTTCTGTAGCCATTTTGTTTTCCTCCCAGTTGTGCTGTCTATCTGCCTCAGCATCTTCTCTGCTGTCACTGTACTTCTTGTTCTCGGTCTGTCTGCCTGTCTGCTTATAAAGGGCAATTCCACCACTTTCAATCTCATTTTCATTATCCAGTACCATACCAGTGTCTACATACTGTGAAAACGGTACATTTCTTTTGTAGAAAAATAAATAAAGTAATGACACCATGACATAAAGTAATGACGTCATGACATAAAGTAATGATGTCATGACATAAAGTAATGACATCATCAAAAGTTTAAACATGTTTAAAAACAGTGATTTTTAAACACTATGAGACTCACAATGACGTGGGGAGCAAGGAAATTCCATCCTTCTGGCTACTAAAAAAAAATCGCTGCTTGTGCATTCCCGAATGGTGAAGCGGTCTCAGGCACTGCATCGCCGTGTAGAAATGTCAATACAGTCTGGGGTGCGATCCCAAGCTGTGTCCCAGCCGACCGTGACTGAGAGTCCCATAGTGCGGTGAACAATTGGCCCAGCGTTTTTCCGGGTTAGCGGAGGGTTTGACCGAGGGGCTTTAATTGGCTCATTGTGCTCTAGTGACTCATGTGGTGGGCCGGGCACCTGCAAGCTGACCTCGGTTTTTTCCTCCAATACATTGGTGCAGCTGGCTTCCGGGTTAAGCAAGCATGTGTTAAGAAGCAGCGTGGCTTGGCAGTCTTGTTCAGAGTACGCACAACTCAACCTTCACCTCTCCCGAGCGTGTTGGGGAGTTACAGCAATGAGACAGGATCGCAATTGGTTCTCACGAAATTGGGGAGAAAAAGAGGGTCAATTATTTAAAACAATTTTTTTTTTAAACAACATTAAAACCCCTTTGTTTTCCATTTAATCCTACCCTGTGATGTCACAGAGCACTTTTTAACTACAGATCATAGAAACAGACACTGGTATTGTGCTGGAGATAATGAATATGAGGTTGAAAAGTGGTGGAATTGCCATTTGGCCCTTATATGTTATAAAAACCAAGCTAACGACTTAGAGCCTGTCATATGTGTTCCCTTAAATCAGCACCTACCCTAAGTGTTCATTACTATTACAGGTGTCCAGTCTATCATATTGTGCTGAATTATCACCTACCCTTTTAATCACTATTACAGGGCTCCAGACTAACATGTACCCCTGAATCATCACCTACCCTAAGTGTTCATTACTATTACAGGGCTCCAGACTAACATATACCCCTGAATCATCACCTACCCTAAGTGTTCATTACTATTACAGGGCTCCAGACTAACATATACCCCTGAATCATCACCTACCCTAAGTGTTCATTGCTATTACAGGGCTCCAGACTAACATATACCCCATGAATCATCACCTACCCTAATGGCAGCTTCCGGCGCCGACAGAGATGGCCGCCTCGCTTCGCGTTCCTAGGAAACTATGCAGTTTTTAGTTTTTTTACGTGTTATTTCTTACATTAGTACCCCAGGTCATCTTAGGTTTCATTACATACAGTCGAGAAGAACTACTGAATATAAGATCAGCGTCAACTCACCATCAGTACGACCAAGAATATGTTTTTCGCGACGCGGATCCTGTGTTCTGCCTTACAAACAGGACAACGGAGTGGATTCCATGCAGCGACCCAAAAAAACGACTCCGAAAAAGAGGGAAACGAGGCGGTCTTCTGGTCAGACTCCGGAGACGGGCACACCGTGCACCACTTCCTAGCATTCTTCTTGCCAATGTCCAGTCTCTTGACAACAAGGTTGATGAAATCCGAGCAAGGGTAGCATTCCAGAGGCACATCAGAGACTGCAACGTTCTTTGCTTCACGGAAACATGGCTCACTGGAGAGACGCTATCCGAGGCGGTGCAGCCAACGGGTTTCTCCACGCATCGCGCCGACAGAAACAAACATCTTTCTGGTAAGAAGAGGGGCGGGGGCGTATGCCTTATGGGTAACGTGACATGGTGTGATGAAAGAAACATACAGGAACTCAAATCCTTCTGTTCACCTGATTTAGAATTCCTCACAATCAAATGTAGACCGCATTATCTACCAAGAGAATTCTCTTCGATTATAATCACAGCCGTATATATCCCCCCCCAAGCAGACACATCGATGGCTCTGAATGAACTTTATTTAACTCTCTGCAAACTGGAAACCATTTATCCGGAGGCTGCATTCATTGTAGCTGGGGATTTTAACAAGGCTAATCTGAAAACAAGACTCCCTACATTTTATCAGCATATCGATTGCGCAACCAGGGGTGGAAAGACCTTGGATCATTGTTACTCTAACTTCCGCAACGCATATAAGGCCCTGCCCCGCCCCCCTTTCGGAAAAGCTGACCACGACTCCATTTTGTTGATCCCTGCCTACAGACAGAAACTAAAACCAGAGGCTCCCACGCTGAGGTCTGTCCAACGCTGGTTCGACCACGCTGACTCCACACTCCAAGACTGCTTCCATCACGTGGACTGGGACATGTTTCGTATTGCGTCAGATAACAATATTGACGAATACGCTGATTCGATGTGCGAGTTCATTAGAACGTGCGTTGAAGATGTCGTTCCCATAGCAACGATTAAAACATTCCCTAACCAGAAACCGTGGATTGATGGCAGCATTCGTATGGAACTGAAAGCGCGAACCACTGCTTTTAATCAGGGCAAGGTGTCTGGTAACATGACCGAATACAAACAGTGCAGCTATTCCCTCCGCAAGGCTATCAAACAAGCTAAGCGTCAGTACAGAGACAAAGTAGAATCTCAATTCAACGGCTCAGACACAAGAGGCATGTGGCAGGGTCTACAGTCAATCACGGACTACAGGAAGAAATCCAGCCCAGTCACGGACCAGGATGTCTTGCTCCCAGGCAGACTAAATAACTTTTTTGCCCGCTTTGAGGACAATACAGTGCCACTGACACGGCCTGCAACGAAAACATGCGGTCTCTCCTTCACTGCAGCCGAGGTGAGTAAAACATTTAAACGTGTTAACCCTCGCAAGGCTGCAGGCCCAGACGGCATCCCCAGCCACGCCCTCAGAGCATGCGCAGACCAGCTGGCCGGTGTGTTTACGGACATATTCAATCAATCCCTATACCAGTCTGCTGTTCCCACATGCTTCAAGAGGGCCACCATTGTTCCTGTTCCCAAGAAAGCTAAGGTAACTGAGCTAAACGACTACCGCCCCGTAGCACTCACATCCGTCATCATGAAGTGCTTTGAGAGACTAGTCAAGGACCATATCACCTCCACCCTACCTGACACCATAGACCCACTCCAATTTGCTTACCGCCCAAATAGGTCCACAGACGATGCAATCTCAACCACACTGCACACTGCCCTAACCCATCTGGACAAGAGGAATACCTATGTGAGAATGCTGTTCATCGACTACAGCTCGGCATTCAACACCATAGTACCCTCCAAGCTCGTCATCAAGCTCGAGACCCTGGGTCTCGACCCCGCCCTGTGCAACTGGGTACTGGACTTCCTGACGGGCCGCCCCCAGGTGGTGAGGGTAGGCAACAACATCTCCTCCCCGCTGATCCTCAACACTGGGGCCCCACAAGGGTGCGTTCTGAGCCCTCTCCTGTACTCCCTGTTCACCCACGACTGCGTGTCCACGCATGCCTCTAACTCAATCATCAAGTTTGCGGATGACACAACAGTGGTAGGCTTGATTACCAACAACGACGAGACAGCCTACAGGGAGGAGGTGAGGGCCCTCGGAGTGTGGTGTCAGGAAAATAACCTCACACTCAACATCAACAAAACTAAGGAGATGATTGTGGACTTCAGGAAACAGCAGAGGGAACACCCCCCTATCCACATCGATGGAACAGTAGTGGAGAGGGTAGCAAGTTTTAAGTTCCTCGGCATACACATCACAGACAAACTGAATTGGTCCACTCACACAGACAGCATCGTAAAAAAGGCGCAGCAGCGCCTCTTCAACCTCAGGAGGCTGAAGAAATTCAGCTTGTCACCAAAAGCACTCACAAACTTCTACAGATGCACAATCGAGAGCATCCTGTCGGGCTGTATCACCGCCTGGTACGGCAACTGCTCCGCCCTCAACCGTAAGGCTCTCCAGAGGGTAGTGAGGTCTGCACAATGCATCACCGGGGGTAAACTACCTGCCCTCCAGGACACCTACACCACCTGATGTTACAGGAAGGCCATAAAGATCATCAAGGACATCAACCACCCAAGCCACTGCCTGTTCACCCCGCTATCATCCAGAAGGCGAGGTCAGTACAGGTGCATCAAAGCTGGGACCGAGAGACTGAAAAACAGCTTCTATCTCAAGGCCATCAGACTGTTAAACAGCCACCACTAACATTGAGTGGCTGCTGCCAACACACTGACAATGACACTGACTCAACTCCAGCCACTTTAATAATGGGAATTGATAGGAAATGATGTAAATATATCACTAGCCACTTTAAACAATGCTACCTTATATAATGTTACTTACCCTACATTATTCATCTCATATGCATACGTACAGTGCCTTGCGAAAGTATTCGGCCCCCTTGAACTTTGCGACCTTTTGCCACATTTCAGGCTTCAAACATAAAGATATAAAACTGTATTTTTTTGTGAAGAATCAACAAAAAGTGGGACACAATCATGAAGTGATACGACATTTATTGGATATTTCAAACTTTTTTAACAAATCAAAAACTGAAAAATTGGGCGTGCAAAATTATTCAGCCCCTTTACTTTCAGCAAACAGCAAACTCTCTCCAGTAGTTCAGTGAGGATCTCTGAATGATCCAATGTTGACCTAAATGACTAATGATGATAAATACAATCCACCTGTGTGTAATCAAGTCTCCGTATAAATGCACCTGCACTGTGATAGTCTCAGAGGTCCGTTAAAAGCGCAGAGAGCATCATGAAGAACAAGGAACACACCAGGCAGGTCCGAGATACTGTTGTGAAGAAGTTTAAAGCCGGATTTGGATACAAAAAGATTTCCCAAGCTTTAAACATCCCAAGGAGCACTGTGCAAGCGATAATATTGAAATGGAAGGAGCATCAGACCACTGCAAATCTACCAAAACCTGGCCGTCCCTCTAAACTTTTAGCTCATACAAGGAGAAGACTGATCAGAGATGCAGCCAAGAGGCCCATGATCACTCTGGATGAACTGCAGAGATCTACAGCTGAGGTGGGAGACTCTGTCCATAGGACAACAATCAGTCGTATATTGCACAAATCTGGCCTTTATGGAAGCGTGGCAAGAAGAAAGCCATTTCTTAAAGATATCCATAAAAAGTGTTGTTTAAAGTTTGCCACAAGCCACCTGGGAGACACACCAAACATGTGGAAGAAGGTGCTCTGGTCAGATGAAACCAAAATTGAACTTTTTGGCAACAACGTTATGTTTGGCGTAAAAGCAACACAGCTCATCACTCTGAACACACCATCCCCACTGTCAAACATGGTGGTGGCAGCATCATGGTTTGGGCCTGCTTTTCTTCAGCAGGGACAGGGAAGATGGTTAAAATTGATGGGAAGATGGATGGAGCCAAATACAGGACCATTCTGGAAGAAAACCTGATGGAGTCTGCAAAAGACCTGAGACTGGGACGGAGATTTGTCTTCCCACAAGACAATGATCCAAAACATAAAGCAAAATCTACAATGGATTGGTTCAAAAATAAACATATCCAGGTGTTAGAATGGCCAAGTCAAAGTCCAGACCTGAATCTAATCGAGAATCTGTGGAAAGAACTGAAAACTGCTGTTCACAAATGCTCTCCATCCAACCTCACTGAGCTCGAGCTGTTTTGCAAGGAGGAATGGGAAAACATTTCAGTCTCTCGATGTGCAAAACTGATAGAGACATACCCCAAGCGACTTACAGCTGTAATCGCAGCAAAAGGTGGCGCTACAAAGTATTAACTTAAGGGGGCTGAATAATTTTGCACGCCCGATTTTTCAGTTTTTGATATGTTAAAAAAGTTTGAAATATCCAATAAATGTCGTTCCACTTCATGATTGTGTCCCACTTGTTGTTGATTCTTCACCAAAAAAATACAGTTTTATATCTTTATGTTTGAAGCCTGAAATGTGGCAAAAGGTCGCAAAGTTCAAGGGGGCCGAATACTTTCGCAAGGCACTGTATATACTGTACTCTATATCATCGACTGCATCCTTATGTAATACATGTATCACTAGCCACTTTAACTATGCCACTTTGTATACATACTCATCTCATATGTATATACTGTACTCGATATCATCTACTGTATCTTGCCTATGCTGCTCTGTACCATCACTCATTCATATATCCTTATGTACATATTCTTTATCCCCTTACACTGTGTATAAGACAGTAGTTTTGGAATTGTTAGTTAGATTACTTGTTGGTTATTACTGCATTGTCGGAACTAGAAGCACAAGCATTTCGCTACACTCGCATTAACATCTGCTAACCATGTGTATGTGACAAATAAATTTTGATTTGATTTGATTTTGATTTGATTCATTACTATTACAAGGCTCCAGACTAACATGTACCCCTGAATCATCACCTACCCTAAGTGTTCATTACTATTACAAGGCTCCAGACTAACATGTACCCCTGAATCATCACCTACCCTAAGTGTTCATCACTATTACAAGGCTCCAGACTAACATGTACCCCTGAATCATCACCTACCCTAAGTGTTCATTACTATTACAAGGCTCCAGACTAACATGTACCCCTGAATCATCACCTACCCTAAGTGTTCATCACTATTACAGGGCTCCAGACTAACATGTACCCCTGAATCATCACCTACCCTAAGTGTTCATCACTATTACAGGGCTCCAGAAAAACATATACCCCTGAATCATCACCTACCCTAAGTGTTCATTACTATTGCAGGGCTCCAGACTAACATGTACCCCTGAATCATCACCTACCCTAAGTGTTCATTACTATTACAGGGCTCCAGACTAACATATACCCCTGAATCATCACCTACCCTAAGTGTTCATTACTATTACAAGGCTCCAGACTAACATGTACCCCTGAATCATCACCTACCCTAAGTGTTCATCACTATTACAGGGCTCCAGAATAACATATACCCCTGAATCATCACCTACCCTAAGTGTTCATCACTATTACAGGGCTCCAGACTAACATGTACCCCTGAATCATCACCTACCCTAAGTGTTCATCACTATTACAGGGCTCCAGAAAAACATATACCCCTGAATCATCACCTACCCTAAGTGTTCATTACTATTGCAGGGCTCCAGACTAACATGTACCCCTGAATCATCACCTACCCTAAGTGTTCATTACTATTACAGGGCTCCAGACTAACATATACCCCTGAATCATCACCTACCCTAAGTGTTCATTACTATTACAAGGCTCCAGACTAACATGTACCCCTGAATCATCACCTACCCTAAGTGTTCATCACTATTACAGGGCTCCAGACTAACATGTACCCCTGAATCATCACCTACCCTAAGTGTTCATCACTATTACAGGGCTCCAGACTAACATGTACCCCTGAATCATCACCTACCCTAAGTGTTCATTAAATCAAATCAAACTTTATTTGTCACATGTGCCGAATACAACAAGTGTAGACCTTACTGTGTAATGTTTACTTACTTTGTTGGGGTGGTAGGTAGCCTAATGGTTAGAGCGTAGGGCCAGTAACCAACAGGTGGCTGCATCAAATCCCCGACCTGACAAGGTAGAAATCTGTTATTCTGCCCCTCAACAAGGCAGTTAAACCCACTGTTTACCGGTAGGCCGTCATTGTAAATGTAAGTTAAATAAAGGGTAAATAAAAAAATTAAAGCCCTTAACCAACAGTGCCGTTCAAGAAGAGTTGAGGAAATATTTGCCAACTAATGTAAAAAAAAATATATATAAAAAAGTAACACAATAACAGCTGCTACAGACCGGCTTCGTGAGACGCACTTAACTCTCTTTCTGATGTCCTGCACAAGCTAAATGACTCTGAATTCATTATTTTAGGTAGATTTGAACTGGGACATGCTTACATCTGTATCGGACTCTTTTAAAGAACTGTGTGACTCTCTGAATCTCACTCAATTCATTAATGCCCCTTCAAGATCAAATCCCAAGGCACCTAACAAATCAACGCTACTGGACATTCTTCTAACGAATCCCCCTCACAAATACACAGTGCCCAAAGAAGGGTCAGATGTATACAGAATGGTGTCGTCTGCGTAGAGGTGGATCAGGTGGATACCCTTCACAAATACACAGTGCCCAAAGAAGGGCCAGATGTATACAGAATGGTGTCGCCTGCATAGAGGTGGATCAGGTGGATACCCCTCACAAATACACAGTGCCCAAAGAAGGGTCAGATGTATACAGAATGGTGTCGACTGCGTAGAGGTGGATCAGGTGGATACCCCTCACAAATACACAGTGCCCAAAGAAGGGTCAGATGTATACAGAATGGTGTCGTCTGCGTAGAGGTGGATCAGGTGGATACCCCTCACAAATACACATCGCCCAAAGAAGGGTCAGATGTATACAGAATGGTGTCGTCTGCGTAGAGGTGGATCAGGTGGATACCCCTCACAAATACACATCGCCCAAAGAAGGGCCAGATGTATACAGAATGGTGTCGTCTGCGTAGAGGTGGATCAGGGAATCATGTCGCAAGAGCGACATTGTTGATATATACAGAGAAAAGAGTCAGCACGAGAACTGAACCCTCTGGAACCCCCAAAGAGACTGCCAAAGGTCCAGACAACGGGCCCTCCGATTTGACACAAGTAGTTGGTGAACCAGGCGAGGCAGTCATTTGAGAAACCAAGGCTGTTGAGTCTGCCGATAAGAATACGGTGATTGACAGTCAAAAGCCTTGGCCAGGTCAATGAAGACGGCTGCACAGTACTGTTTGCCGGGGTTGGGGTAGCCAGGAGGAAAGCATGGCCAGCCGTAGAGAAATGCTTATTGAAATTCTCGATTATTGTGGATTTATCGGTGGTGACAGTGTTACCTAGCATCAGTGCAGTGGGCAGCTGGGAGGAGGTGCTCTTATTCTCCATGGACTTTACAGTGTCCCAAAACCTTTTGGAGTTAGAGCTACAGGAGGCATTTTCTGTTTGAAAAAGCTAGCCTTAGCTTTTCTGACTGACTGCATGTATTGGTTCCTGACTTCCCTGAAAAGTTGCCTATCGCAGGGACTATTCGATGCTAGTGCGTTCCGCCACAGGATGTTTTTGTGCTGGTCGAGGGTAGTCACGTCTGGAGTGAACCAAGGGCTATATCTGCTCTTAGTTCTACGTTTCTTTTGTAAGGGGCATACTTATTTAAGATGGTGAGGGAAATTACTTTTAAAGAACGACCAGGCATACTCGACTGAAGGGATGAGGTCAATATCCTTCCAGGATACCCGGGCCAGGTCGATTAGAAAGGCCTGCTCCCAGAAGTGTTTTAGGGAGTGTTTGACAGTGATGCGGGGTGGTCGTTTGACCGTGGACCCATAGAGGATGCAGGCAATGAGGCAGTGATCGCGGAGATTCTGATTGAATACAGCAGAGGTGTATTTGGAGAGCAAGTTGGTCAGGATTATATCTATGAGGGTGCCCATGTTTACGGATTTAGGGTTTGGAAATCTCAGAATTTTTGGTGGCCTTCCTAAGCCAGGATTCAGACATGGAAAGGACATCAGGGTTGGCGGAGTGTGCTAAAGCAGTGAGCAAAACAAACTTAGGAAGGAGGCTTCTGATGTTAACATGCATGAAACCAAGGCTTTTTCGGGTTACAGAAGTCAACAAATGAGAGCGCCTGGGGACACGCAGGGCCTGGGTTAACCTCTACATCACCAGGGGAACAGAGGAGGAGTAGGATAAGGGTACAGCTAAAGGCTATCAAAACTGGTCGTCTAGTGCGTTGGGGACAGAGAATAAAATGAGCAGATTTCTGGGCGTGGAAGAATAGATTCAGGGCACAATTTACAGACAGGGGTATGGTGAGGTGCGGGTACAGTGGAGGTAGACCCAGGCACTGAGTGATGATAATAGAGGTTGCATCTCTGGATGGGCTAGTTATGCTGGGTGAGGTCACCACATGTGTGGGAGTTGGGACAAAGGTATCTGAGGCCTGTTGAGTGGGACTAGGGGCTCCGCAGTAAACTAAAACAATGATAACTATCATAAACAACAGTATACAAGGCATATTGACATTTGAGGGAGACAAAGCGAGACATAAAGCAATCACAGGTGTTAATTGGGAGAGCTAGTGAAGACAACAACGGGTAAGACAACAACAGCTATTCATCTAAGACAACAACAACAGGTAAAAGGTGATGAATGGGCAGAGAGGGTCAGTTAACTACACACAGGGCCTGAGTACGAGGCTCGGGCCGACAGATAATCAAAAAAGAAACAAAATGGAGTACCGTGATTAATGAACAGTCCAGCAGGCAGCAGCTATGTAGCCATGTGATCATTGGGTCCAGTGAACAGCAATAGATGGAACATGGAAGCCACGGGGTAGTCGTTACTACGCTAGCAAGCGGGAGACACAGCGTTTAAAGTTAGCAGGCCGGGGTAAGTTGAAGCTTCTGCGTCGACGTTCGGCAAAGGCCGGTTGAGGGCACAGCAGATGGAGTTACATCGGCGGACCAGTTGTGGTGGTACGGCGGGGCGCCCTGTCGACAAAGGGTCTGGGCCAGATGGCAAAATAGTAGTAATTTCGTTTGCTAGCCGGGAGATGCGCCTGGCTCGCGGCTAACTGCGGCTAGCTTCGGGGCAGGGGCGTTAGCCACTATAGCTACTCGGTAGCAGCTAGCTAGCAGCGATGATCAAATGCAAAGGTCCAGAGCTTACGGCAAGGATCCGGTGGAGTAGTGGATTCTAGGGGTGTTGGGGGTAGAGTCCGGGAGGCATCGGCTGAGTAGCCGAGTGATCACAGAGTAGGCCGGGAGGTGGGCCTGGCTCAGGGCTAGCTTCGTGGCTGGGTCATTCGGAGGCAGCTGTGATGATCAGGAGTAATGGTCCAGGGTTTACGGCAGGAATCCGGCGTTGTAGTGTAGAATACAGTCCGATACTGGCAGGCTGGCAAGTATTATCCAGGCAAAAAAAAGCGGCTGGTGTCTGTGTGGAAGGTAAAGGGCACTAGCAGTGGCTAACAATGACTAAATAGCTAGTAGCTAATTAGCTGGTTAGCTTCTGATATCTTAACCGCCATCGATAAGAAACATTACTGTGCAGCCGTATTCATTGATCTGGCCAAGGCTTTTCGACTCTGTCAATCACCACATCCTCATCGGCAGACTCGACAGCCTTGGTTTCTCAAATGATTGCCTCGCCTGGTTCACAAACTACTTCTCTGATAGAGTTCAGTGTGTCAAATCGGAGGGTCTGCTGTCCGGACCTCTGGCAGTCTCTATGGGGGTGCCACAGGGTTCAATTCTTGGACCGACTCTCTTCTCTGTATACATCAATGAGGTCGCTCTTGCTGCTGGTGAGTCCCTGATCCACCTCTACGCAGACGACACCATTCTGTATACTTCCGGCCCTTCTTTGGACACTGTGTTAACAACCCTCCAGGCAAGCTTCAATGCCATACAACTCTCCTTCCGTGGCCTCCAATTGCTCTTAAATACAAGTAAAACTAAATGCATGCTCTTAAACCGATCGCTACCTGCACCTACCCGCCTGTCCAACATCACTACTCTGGACGGCTCTGACTTAGAATACGTGGACAACTACAAATACTTAGGTGTCTGGTTAGACTGTAAACTCTCCTTCCAGACCCATATCAAACATCTCCAATCCAAAGTTAAATCTAGAATTGGCTTCCTATTTCGCAACAAAGCATCCTTCACTCATGCTGCCAAACATACCCTTGTAAAACTGACCATCCTACCAATCCTCGACTTTGGCGATGTCATTTACAAAATAGCCTCCAATACCCTACTCAACAAATTGGATGCAGTCTATCACAGTGCAATCCGTTTTATCACCAAAGCCCCATATACTACCCACCATTGCGACCTGTACGCTCTCGTTGGCTGGCCCTCGCTTCATACTCGTCGCCAAACCCACTGGCTCCATGTCATCTACAAGACCCTGCTAGGTAAAGTCCCCCCTTATCTCAGCTCGCTGATCACCATAGCATCTCCCACCTGTAGCACACGCTCCAGCAGGTATATCTCTCTAGTCACCCCCAAAACCAATTCTTTCTTTGGCCGCCTCTCCTTCCAGTTCTCTGCTGCCAATGACTGGAACGAACTACAAAATTCTCTGAAACTGGAAACACTTATCTCCCTCACTAGCTTTAAGCACCAACTGTCAGAGCAGCTCACAGATTACTGCACCTGTACATAGCCCACCTATAATTTAGCCCAAACAACTACCTCTTTCCCAACTGTATTTAATTTTAATGTATTTATTTATTTTGCTCCTTTGCACCCCATTATTTTTATTTCTACTTTGCACATTCTTCCATTGCAAAACTACCACTCCAGTGTTTTACTTGCTATATTGTATTTACTTTGCCATCATGGCCTTTTTTGCCTTTACCTCCCTTCTCACCTCATTTGCTCACATTGTATATAGACTTGTTTATACTGTATTATTGACTGTATGTTTGTTTTACTCCATGTGTAACTCTGTCGTTGTATCTGTCGAACTGCTTTGCTTTATCTTGGCCAGGTCGCAATTGTAAATGAGAACTTGTTCTCAACTTGCCTACCTGGTTAAATAAAGGTAAAATAAAAAATAGAAATGGCTAGCTGCTGATGGAGGTTTTGGC
>NC_034203.2:40434976-40459976 GCF_002021735.2 Oncorhynchus kisutch
TGACTTTCCAACTCAAACCAACCCATGGCTGTATAACAACCTCTGACCTCCGTCTCCACATAGGCCTGTCAGCAAACAAACTGTCACAGCACAGCAGCTCTCCTCTGTGTTTGTGAAATCTGGTGTTCTAGGGCTCAGCCTCTCTTAAGAACAGGCACAATCTGCACCACACGTACTCCACTCCCAGCAGTCTTCATTCAAAAGGTGGGTTGAGTCAAATTGAGGAGATACTCTCAAAAATCAGTTCATCCAAAATTGCATTGCCATATTTAGGAAGCAACATTAAGTGTTTTTTCCTCCACTTGTCCAACTGAAACACACAAATAGTTTTGATGTAGTGTGAAAATAACCATAACCAAGATTTTCTGTGCAAAATGTCCAAATGACATCCTTTTGACCGGTTGTAAGGAAATAGGAAAGCTGTGAAAACAACCCAAAGTGTTTCTGATAAGATTTCAGTTCGGCTTGGATGCATATTTTATGTGGTTAAAATACTATTTGCTTTTATGATGCTGATAAAGACAGCACCTCTACAGACGGTAGCCTATCTAACTGCTCATTCTCATTTGCTCAAGATGCTGAAAGAAAGAAATCCTGTTTCTCCACTCCTGTTCCAGAGTGAAAATGTTACCTACTGCAGGAATTGCTTAATTCTGTTGGAGGACAAAGGAAAACTCCACCCCAAAAAACGTTATTTTGGTATTTGTTTCATTAGATCCATTGCTGTTTTGCATCATGTGATTCAGAATGCATCATATGGGGAGGATTTCTGTATTTTGAAAGCGACATATCTTGAAAACTTGATTGTTGACAAGTAAAACATTTTGGGACTATGTCAACAATGGACTAATGAAACAAATACCAAACGATAGTTTTTTGGGGGGGATTGGAATTTTCCTTTGAATGTTTTAGGCTATGTGAGAGGTTATAGACCGACAGTCAGTTTCCATTTAAACCATCTCAACAGTATGCTACAGTTCCCTTGATGTGCTATAGGCCTATTTGAAGTCCCCGTCTTGTAACTTGAGAATTTGTTTAGTGTATCTCAATCATCACACATAACCTAGCTATCATCCTCTTCTACCACTTCACTTAATAGTTCCCAAACGTTACTCGTCTGGTCCTCCCTTCTCTTTATTTTCAACTCTCCATTTCGCAGCCTTTCTCTTATTGAATTCAACTATGACATTTTCCTTTTTTTGCCTCCGTGGATCAACGCTAAACTTTTGCTGCCTGTTCCCAAAAGCATTTGTTGAGTAGTGTGTAGGCTATTTGGAGCGTGTACAGTTAGGTCCGTAAGCTTAGGCTTACGCACTAGTGCCTTTAATAATGAAATTAAAACCTACATGTAGCCTATAGATATAAATTGCACAAGAAGTATACATTTACGGATTTTTTAAGATATTGTTTTCTCCTAATTCAACCCGCCCGCCACCCACCCGGATTTCATCCACACAA
Source organism: Oncorhynchus kisutch (assembly GCF_002021735.2). Taxonomy (NCBI): domain Eukaryota; kingdom Metazoa; phylum Chordata; class Actinopteri; order Salmoniformes; family Salmonidae; genus Oncorhynchus; species Oncorhynchus kisutch. The sequence goes on from NC_034203.2 coordinate 40,436,435, forward strand.
TATTTCACGATCAACCCTAAACCCATCGTCCCTCAGATATAGGCCTAACCAGATATAGGCCTAACCAGATATAGGCCTAACCAGAAAATAATAAATTGTGTTACCTGACTTGCCTAGTTAAATAAAGCTACAATTAAAACAATTTAAATATAGGCCTAACCGCGGGGACTGCGGGTGCTTCACTAGTGTGAGCTCTATTTTCCATGTGACAAAAGAAAAGAATAGTCGGAGGTGAATTTATTTTTAATACACCCACTCTTCATCATGCGTATTGTATCTAGAACAACACCCTCAACAAAAACAGCACCAATTGTAAAATGTTGGTTTGAGCGGCATATAAACAATTTTACATTACAATGTAAAATAAAATAAAATAACATTCGCTCACACATGCATACATACTTACAAAGTAAAAGAAAATCTATTACTACATTGATACTTAGCACATACAAGACCAGGCGTTTGCAACTTATTAATTATGGCCACGAAGTGGTTATTAAAGACGTACTCAACTGCATCTAACGATACTACAAGTGCAGATCAAACATCAAAGCATACAAATAATATTATCCAGGCATAATGTCTAATTCAAACACAGGCACTTTTTCCATTCTCTTCTCCAAGATCATGCTAAACAATACAAAAATATCCCTCTTCTTCAATGGATTTGTTATATCGATAAAAATACACAATGTCATGTCATCTCATAATCCTCGGTATTTAGTAACAAAATGCCTTCTTTAGTACAGATTTCCAAACATATTACACACTAAAGAATTGAAGGAATGTCATCAACAGAGGAATGTAAAAAAAAATTAAAATAAAATAAAAAATCGATCTACAACAGCTATTGGCCACAACAACCGGTTGATATTGTTGCTGTTTACAGTACTTAAAGGGACAAGAGGACAAATACCTCAGAATCCATGGGATGCTTTAACCCCTGTGGAGAGAGGAAGAAAGAGATCACTTTAAGAAATAGTGGTATGTAGTGTATCAAATCAAATGTATTCTGTTATATTTCCAAGTGTGCTCCTGAGTGGCGCTGCGGTCTAAAAGCACTGCCTCTCAGTGTAAGAGGAATCACTACAGTCCCTGGTTTGAATCCAGGCTGTGTCACATCCGGAGTCCCATAGGGCGGTGCACAATCGGCCCAGTCTCGTCCGGGTATGGCCTGGGTTTGGCCGTCATTGTAAATAAGAATTTGTTCTTAACTGACTTGCCTAGTTAAATAAAATATATCTAATATATATATACAATATACACAATATATATATTAATGTTTATGCTTTTACCATTACCAAAAACATCTATATTTGCCACCCAACCTCTATTTTTTTGCACTTACATGGCCTTTGGGGTGGAAAAACCTACACAGGGCTGAGATCTTCCTATGTATGGCATCATGGCCAATTACAGAGAGTCCATGATATATTGGTCAATCACAAAGAATCTCATATCGTGGCCAACCAATCACAGAGCATCTCTTACCTGGTTACCCGACAATTCCGTGTCTGAACCTGAGTACCCGTGTATGTGATATCACACCGCACCACGTTGTTGGAATAATCCGACTCTTGAACATGATAACTGGGATTCACTATGACCTGAACAATGAAAAGATTTGTGTGTGAACAACGCTGCTTAGAGGAGATGGTCAGACCTCATTCAGATTGCACTGGGCAGAACTGTTTTACCATTAAGGAATAGACCATTACCAAGTTGCTGTTGTAAATACAATAATAATTGAATGACATCACCCTCAGGAAGTAGTTTCCTGCAGGAACATCAGTGATGTCGATCCACTGACAGTCAATATTGGCAGCATAGGTGTCATGACAACCTGGACTCAGCCCCTGGTCAACGCAAAACAAAACACAGCCACAGCTCAATATGTAAAAAACAATAACGTGAAAAGAGTTCGAAGGTAACCCAGTAATGAGACATCATCACATTTATCTGGCTATATTGTTCTATAGTGAAAGGAGGGAGAAAAACTCTTGACCAAGAGTTTTTCCTGTGTATGAGCGTTGCAGAACTAACCTGTGTATGGGCGGTGCAGAACTAACCTGTGTATGGGCGGTGCAGAACTAACCTGTGTATGGGCGGTGCAGAACTAACCTGTGTATGGGCGGTGCAGAACTAACCTGTGTATGGGCGGTGCGGAACTAACCTGTGTATGAGCGGTGCAGAACTAACCTGTGTATGGGCGGTGCAGAACTAACCTGTGTATGGGCGGTGCGGAACTAACCTGTGTATGGGCGGTGCAGAACTAACCTGTGTATGGGCGGTGCAGAACTAACCTGTGTATGGGCGGTGCAGAACTAACCTGTGTATGGGCGGTGCAGAACTAACCTGTGTATGGGCGGTGCAGGCATATCTGCGTCTAATCCAGCATCACAACCTGTGTCCTCCAGACAGAAGCTGGCCTTGTGTCCCTCAGCTACCTTCCTTCCTGTTGTCACATCTAGCAGGTCATAGCTACTGAAGGCATCCATACTGTGGTAGTGTCTGGGGGAGGACATAGAGGGGGAGACCAGAGAGAGAGAGAGAGAGAGAGAGAGAGAGAGAGAGAGAGAGAGAGAGAGAGAGAGAGAGAGAGAGAGAGAGAGAGAGAGAGAGAGAGAGAGAGAGAGAGAGAGAGAGAGAGAGAGGGGAGGAGAGAGAGAGAGAGAGAGAGAGAGAGAGAGAGAGAGAGAGAGAGAGAGAGAGAGAGAGAGAGAGAGAGGGGAGGAGAGAGAGAGAGAGAGAGAAGAAAGGAGACAGAAAGAGACATGAGAGAGGAGAGGAGAGACAGGAGAGAGGAGACCGAGAGTGAGGGGCGAGTGACAGGAGAGAGGAGAGAGAGAAGAGAGAGAGAGAGAGGGGAGGAGAGAGAGAGAGAGAGAGAGAGAGAGAGAGAGAGAGAGAGAAGAGAGAAGAAAGGAGACAGAAAGAGACATGAGAGAGGAGAGGAGAGACAGGAGAGAGGAGAGAGGAGAGAGACAGGAGAGAGGAGAGAGACAGGAGAGAGGAGAGAGACAGGAGAGAGGAGAGAGAGGGGAGAGAGACAGGAGAGAGGAGAGGAGCGATAAAGGAGAGAGGAGAGTGACAGGAGAGAGGAGAGAGAGGGGAGGGTGACAGGAGAGAGGAGAGAGGGGAGAGTGACAGGAGAGAGGAGAGTGGGGAGAGAGACAGGAGAGAGGAGAGAGGAGAGAGACAGGAGAGAGGAGAGAGAGGGGAGAGAGACAGGAGAGAGGAGAGGAGCGATAAAGGTGAGAGGAGAGTGACAGGAGAGAGGAGAGAGAGGGGAGAGATACAGGAGAGAGGAGAGACAGGAGAGAGGAGCGATAAAGGAGAGAGGAGAGAGAGGGGAGAGAGGAGAGGAGCGATAAAGGAGAGGGGAGAGAGACAGGAGAGAGGAGAGAGACAGGAGAGAGGAGAGAGACAGGAGAGAGGAGAGAGACAGGAGAGAGGAGAGAGACAGGAGAGAGGAGAGAGACAGGAGAGAGGAGAGAGACAGGAGAGAGGAGCGATAAAGGAGAGAGGAGAGAGAGCGGAGAGAGGAGAGGAGCGATAAAGGAGAGGGGAGAGAGACAGGAGAGAGGAGAGAGACAGGGTACAGGAGTAAATGATGTACAATGATATGGATTAAGTAAAAATTCAGATTCTACAAAAAAAGGAACTGGTCTAATCTATCCTCTGAAGTTTCCCAATACATACATATACAGTTGTTATAAGTGCGTCTGGCCAGCTGCCATTGCCTGTCACAAGTGAGGAAGACCTGAGACAAATAGAGCTAGTCATTTCTACTTCCTATATGCAATGGGAATATATTTACTCACTGGTGACAGCTGTGCCATTCCCACTGGTGTCTTGGTTTAACAGGAAGGAAGTCAGTGGTGCCCTGGTTCTTGACTTTCTGGGGGAAGCGGAGCAGTACTCTGTAGTCTATGTCCCTTGCTGTGCTTGCTGACCTGGGACAGACCATACAGGGAAAGATACATTAACTGTCATATTATATCTGATAAGGTAATCGTTTACAATTGTAAAAATGAGTATGTTTTAAGTTTATTGGCAGTGCAAAACGGAAGTACCTAATTGACATCCTGTTTATGTTGCCTATTGAGTGGCAACCTACCAATTGAAGGCATTATGTACAGTAGCCACACATTTCAGGAATTGAAGAGACAATGGGATAATGCAGACTTTTTTTTCTCAAAGTGTTTCGCGGATGAAGACAAATAGAGAATATATGCTGTGAAAAAATTGCGCACAAAGCCAGTTGGGCAACTACAGTATAACGTACCTCGCCAAACAGTTCTCCTCAGCCGCACAGCGAAGCGAGTACATCTGCATCCGCTGGATGTATGCACCTGCCTGGATGGCATACGGGTCTGGGACGAGATCTGGGAGCCCTAAAGAGAGACAATGCCATCACATAAGCGGTATAAGCGCATATAACGGTTGTCACTGGAGCGTTTACGTTTTTAGGCGCCAATTACATACCATTCTGAAAATATCTAGTGCCGGGGACGGACGCCGGGGGACGCGGCCGCCGCGTGCGTGCTACGGGCGTTCTGCCTCTGGAGGAATACATGTTGTAGAAGACTGAATTCCGGTGGTTTTTAAACGGGTTCCGAGGGTCGTCCGAGACCATGTCCTCGCCATTACTTGCTGCCTCATTCGATGTCTCAGCAGCGTTAACGGGTCCGGGTCCTGGAGGAGTACCCCTCCGGTTAGGGATGACATAACGTGCGTTGGAATTATCCGTTAGTGCGGGTTGCCTGGAGATGGATGCACCGGGCTCCGCGCGCATCTCTTGGTATTCTACGCCCGGTACAGGCACTACCTCCCTGCCTCCGGATGAAGAAGCGGGAAGCCCCGAGCGAGCATCCCAGGTAACATCCTGAGTGACAGGGGCTCCTCTCCTCGGTACGCCGCTACCGGAGAACTCGGGGAGCAGCCCAGGGACGGAGGCGTTTACACGGTAAGTGTACTCTGGTGAGTAGCGCCGTGCGCCAGGGGACCCCGCCACTCCCGCTCGGTATGGCACCTCGGGCTGCGACCTGGACCCTGACTGGCGAGCATTGGGTACCAGATACTGTCTACTATCATGTCCTAAATGTGCTGATCCAGGATCTAGAACGTTGTTGGTTTGGTCCCGTAAATGTCCACCTACGTTCGATTCGATTGGTCCAGGTCTTCTGTGCGCCATTGTGCCTTCCCGCGTTCCAGGCTGCGTCTGACCGGTACCATCCCTCCCAGTGCTCATGTAGACTCTGGATTGGCTTCTCGGCCGCGCCGGTGGTTGATACTCTGACCCGGTGCTCATCAAACTGTACACCTTACCGTTATTCTCCCACTGAATCCTCTGCCGCCAAGGCCCCAGTCGTTCGCGTGGCGGCTGCTGCTGCCCGGTAATGAGATGAACCAGTCCTTGGAGGAGGTAGAAGAGTAAAACCGACCACTTCGCCATAACTGATAATTTAAACGTACTAAACCCTCTCTAGAACTCATTAACTACAACATTAATCAATAGGCCTACGTATATGACATTTGTATTGCACAGAATAGGCTAAGATGGTTCTGTGGAAGAGTTCAAAGTTCGAAGGAGGAGCGCGTGCACTTTCCGTTCCAGTGAATATGCGGCATAGCCTGCCTGTTTTCTCTGTGTGCGGCACTACTGATGGTTGGAGAGGACAGGAAGCTTGAATTTCGCAGCCATTTATCAAAACGGGCTAGTTTACTTAAGCATGCACAGAAAGCCTGAGATTCGAGAGAAAATACTTAACTCTTTCCTCCCTGTGCAGTTCAGTTACACAAGCCTTATAACGTAGCTTACACAAGCCTAGAGTTTACTTAGCAAACTTTACGCACTGGTGTCATCTAGGGTCATCTGAATAGCAACGCCACTTGTGTGTGTTTCTCATGATCAACTTGGGCATTATTTCAATGCAAGTAATCTATATAAAAGGCAGTACTTTATTTGACACTTATTTTCTCTTATCATGTTGGCAATTTTTTTCATAAAAGTCATCAAAGTTAGGGAATCTCGTATTTTTTTCACCCAACTTTTAACCTAACTCCAATGACAGGATGAACATTATGGTTGATTTCACGTTGAATTCACGTTAGTTGATAACTCAACCAAATGTAAATCAAAACTAAACGTTAATCTGATGTCTGTGCACAGTGGGAAGTCAGTCAGTAGGCTATCCCAACCTGGTCTCATAGATTAGACGTAACATAGTAAACGTTGATCCGGGATATTCAAATTTGTATGATATAATACGTTTGGTATGATTATATAAAACAGATGGTTACTTAAGGAAAAAACAAAAGTAGGGTGGTTGGTCGGGGTGGATGGTTGAGCATATAACGTAAATGTCTAGTTAACTGGTTGGTTGGGGTGGATGGCTGGGCGTATAACGTGAATGTCTAGTTAACTGGTTGGTTGGGGTGGATGAGTGGGCGTATAATGCGAAAGTCTGCAACCAAAAGTTTGCGAGTACAACTCATGGACAACTTTAGCATTTTAGCTCTTTAGCAACTTTTCAGCTACTTACTACATTTTAGCTACTCTGTAACTGCTTAGCATGTTAGCTAATCCTTCCCCCAAACCTAACTCTAACTTAAACCCTTTAACCCTTCAACCCTTCCCCATCCACTAACTCCTAAACTTAACCCTAACCTTAAACCTAACCCCTAGCCTAGCTAACGTTAGCCAGCTAGCTAACATTAGCCACCTATCTAGAATTCATAAAATATCATACATTTTGCAAATTCACAACTTAAAGTATGTTTAGCAAATGTATAACATTTTGTACAGTTTGCAAATTTGTAACATATAGTACAAATTGTAATTCGTAACACATCATACAAAATGGGTGAGGAACATCCACAAATGAATACATAACATACGAAACATAACATATTGTATCATACTAAATTGAGATTCCGGTTTTACATACAGAATAGTATGAAATGCTCTGAGACCAGGTTGGCTACTCTGTATCCACCATGAGATATAACAATTGCACTCAACAAGCCTACTGTCCCTATGAATAAAGAGATACTATTTGGTAAACTATACAATAAACACATGTGGAATGCTGTAAATTGTTCCAAATAAATTCAATGACATTCAATATCAATTTCTCTGATTGGCTACAACATCTTATACCTTTTCTTCAGGGGATCCATCTTCCTTTTAAACAATTTGCTAAGCCTAATCACAGAATGACAAACATCTCAATGAATCTGTCATTGTGAACGACATTGGTAGGCTACTACATCTCTAAATGCTGACATGACATCTCTAAATTTGACCATCTCTCAACCCTCTTGTCTGTACACTTGAATAAACATCTCTATTTCAGAGCATGGCCATGGGGTGGCAGTGTGCATCTGTGTTTGAGACACCTGTCAGGCTGTCATGGTTAATATTGACATATAATCAAATCAAATCAAATTATATTGGCCATATACAGGTGTATAGCAGATGTTGTTGCGGGTGTAGCGAAATGCTTGTGTTTCTAGCTCCGACGGTGAAGTAATATCTAACAAGTAATATCTAACAATTTCACAACATATACCCAATACACACAAATCTAAAGTAAAGGAATATAATTAAGTATATATAAATATATGGACGAGCAATGTCAGAGAGGCATAGACTAAGATACAGTAGAATATAATAGAATACAGTATATACATATGAGATGAGTAATGCAAAATATGTTACCACTATTAAAGTGACAAGTGTTCCATTTATTAAAGTGGCCAGTGATTTCAAGTCTATGTATATAGGGCAGCAGCCTCTAATGTGCTAGTGATGACTATTTAACAGTCTGATGGACTTGAGATAGAAGTGTTCAGTCTCTCTGTCCCAGCTTTGATGCACCTGTACTGGCCTCGCCTTCTGGACGATAGCGGGGTGAATAGGCCGTTGTTGTGCTTGATGATCTTTTTGGCCTTCCTGTGAGATTGGGTGCTGTAGGTGTCCTGTAGGTGTCCAAATCAAATCAATGAAGTATTTATTGTTCATTCTGATTGACACATAGCCTATATATTCACAATAGTAGTACACTTGGGGTGTGTGGACACATTTTAATGGGAACAATATTTTTGATATGGTACCTCAGATATACAGTATCACTCATATGACATTTGGTTATTGGCCATCTGGCAACTTGGCGAGACCAGAAGAAGGCTGTGCGAAAACCGTGTGTAAATTGTATTTTGTAGGGTAGCCTACTGGCCAGTATAGTGTGCTTTCTGTCAAAATGAACTGGCATATAACAACAATGCGAAGAAAAAAAACACTCAGCAGTAAGAACGTTTGTTGTTGGTTCAAACAATTGACTGGAACATACTGTATATGGGTCACAAGGAGAGAGAAGTGCTGGCAAGTGTGTCTAGCGGATAGTCGGGACTTAGTAAATGTAGCCACGCTCCAAATAGGGCAAAAGCTCAACGTCTGTGTCTCTGTCTGGTGGCTATGATTAGTCAGGAACCCGATACCTGGTGGGACGTTCTAGAATAGAGCTAGGGAACGCCCCGCTCACCGAGCCTGTATAAGACCGGCGGCGCCTTGCAACCGGTTTGGCACAGATTTCCCCTCTCGAGCAGGACAGATACAAAGTATAGACAGTAAGTATATATGCTATATTGAGTCTTTACTTGTGTGTCTGAAGTGAAAAAAACTAGTGAACAAAAAAAAGTATTAAACAAAAGAAAGTAAACAAATCACAACAAACTGTTGCCACAAAGGTTGAACAATAGCCTATCTGTTTTAAATTAAATAGTGTTTTTTTTTTTAATAAAAGGATTTTAAATATTTTTGTTGTTGTTGCTCTTCGGGTTGCTTTCATATTAAAACACCTGTTAGTTAGACTTCCCCTTGTGATGCTGGCCGAATAAAAACTAATTGTTGTACGCTTTGAATATATCTCATTCCATAAATCTAGGTATCCCAGGGCTCCTCAGAATCTTTGATTCTTGTGCGATTAAACGAAGATGAAGGTCTATAATGGTTATACCACAAGAAACCCACGAAGGAATACACCTGTTTTCCTTCCCGTTACTGTGACACCAGAAGCCATATCATGCGGAGTATACATCTAACTGATAAACCCGGAGGGTATGACGGGGTCACCATAACATTACTACAGATCACATCACGGGGAGACAAACTTCAAGGTGAGACAAAACAACAAAAGACCGATATATTCCTTGAGAAAGATCGTATATTGTAGCCTACAAACGTCATGTTTTCGGTCAATGTTCCACGGTCTGTTATTGCTTGTACGGTCACTCAGTGCCAAGTTCTGCCTTCGAGTGTTTTTCCATTTTGTCATGAACTGAAGCACGCCCATATTCATGTTGTAGTGGTTTATGTAGGCTAATGAAGAGGTGTCTGCAGGTGAACTTATATTATTCAGGTTCCAATGTGAAAGAACGACATTTGAGGAATAGTCTATATGTAATATGCTAGCCGTTGTCTATTCACCTAAAAATGTTTACTTGTAACCCTCGGATGGCTTCTCTTAAGTGAATGACCAGACGCGGATGTTTGACGTTTTTAATTCAGGCCCAAAAAATATCTATTTTGATTTTGAGAAAAATATATATGCTAATACTACCACTGCCCCTATCTAAAATTGACTTTGCAAGTGGACAGTTTTCAGCTCACACTGATGGCATTTGAAAGCCAACACTAACGTTGACAGCGACATGACAGGTTTTCAGTAAGACATGTAAGGCCTATCACTTCTATATTAGGCTACATACCAAGGTCAGTGGGACGATTTGGATTCATTTGGTTTCACGGTTTCATCTGGCAATAGGGTGTAGCTTTAATCGACTCAGAACGTGACCAGACCAATGGAGGCTGCTGAGGGGACAACGGCTCATAATAATGGCTGGAATGGTATCAAACAACCTTGTCATTCCATAAATTTCGCTCCAGCCATTACCACGAGCCCTTCCTCCCCAATTAAGGCGCCAGCAACCTCGCGTGGACCAGACGTCATAAAATGATATTCCAGGCAATGAACTTTACCTCTAGTTGTAACTAATATGTTGCTTTGTCAGGGGGGGGGGGGGGGGGGCGTTTTATGATGGCGTGTCCTTGCTTTGATAACCTACATGTGGGAACTAATCCTCGTGATACTCTGTTGTGACATAGATAGTGTGATGGCTATTATTATTCATATAAACACTTCGGCCTATGTATCACCTTTTAAGTCTAACATTAATTATTAACGTTTATGTATAGTTTTTACAGTTATTAATAACACATTCATATATAGTTAATAATGGATCTATTGAAATTGCCTTTCAATCCATGTAGTAGGCCTGTGTAACAGTATAACTTTCGTCCGTTCCCTCACCCCCTGCACACACAGACAACTGACACCCAGGAAGCATCGTTACCCATCGCTCCACAAAAGCCCAAGGTCTCAGAGTGAGTGACGTCACCAATCGAAACGCTATTAGCGCGCACCACCGCTAACTAGCTAGCCGTTTCACATCGGTTACACCTGATTGTAGTTGTTCGGTAGCCATGCACGTTTCTATGTTTCTTTAATCATTCCATAATACGGCACCAATAATACGATGACAAGTGCCAAGACTATTGCTGTATTACAGGTTGTTTTATTGCTTTGGTGAAAAATTCACAGGTATGTGGTACATTTTCACAACTTAGTACAAAACTCAAAACAGATCATCAAAATGACAGTTGTTTGAAAACTCTTAAGCACATTTTCAATTGACTAATTACAACATACAAAATCACACAGTCACTTTTTCACCAAACGGGGACAACAACAGTCCACACATTTTTGGTATGTGACCTCAGCGGGAATCGAACCCACAACTCTAGTGTTGCTAGTGCCATGCTCTAATGCTCTAATGAACTGGGCTACGTACAGGACCACTACAATACAACACTGTAAAATACAATACACAATGACTGTACAGGTGGAAGATGTTCTGATTGCCATCCCCATGGGTGTACCAACCTCCCTCAGGGCACGGATGAGGCATGCAATGAATTCAATCCAGACCTATGTCAGGCTGGAATACGACACATTCCAAAAGGTTTTTCCCAGGTGCATGACCAGTTGGTATATTTACTGTGATTTCGATGAGAACCTATGGCCAAATGCTCAAGACAGGCTTGATGTAAACTAATGCCAGATTAAAAAAACGTGTTGCTTTCTTCGCTTTCATTTGATTGCATTGTGAAAGATGTCTTCAGTGATCACACCTTTGATAGAAATGATGGACATTTGATGTTCAGTCAATTTTAATGGGTTGCGCAAGTGTATTGCCTAATGTGAAAACAGTGTAATGTACTGTAGTTTACAGTACAGCCGCATACTACATTCAAAGGGTCATTTTGAAACATGCATCTGAAATGTCTTGCTATTGGATAAACGGATTGTTAAATTAACTAAATTGAGGAGATATCATTATGTTGTGTTAAGGTGATTAAACCAATGTGCTCATTGTATTTCACAGTAAACGTATATTTTGGATCAATGGTTGTGTGGTGAGAGATGTCTACAAACAAAATCAATGCACAATGAAAGGTTTTCAATGTTAGACTGGCTGCATTATTACAAATGTTACCAGTTTGGAGTTTTGTACTAAGAGTTTTGAAAATACTACCAAAGTGATTTAAACAACAACAAAAAAACTGTATTTATCATCCTACACAAGTCTAGGAAAGTGTTTGGGAAATTTAGGAAGTAAAATATCTCTCTCTCTCATATATATATATATATATATATATATATATATAAAAACTACAGACGATGTCCGCGCCCCCGTGGAAATATACTTAGCATAATACAAATAAGCTAGAGTGGTGTTTGTCAGTGTTACGGTTTTCTTCCGTCGAAAGAGAGTCAGACCAAAATGCAGCGTGGTTAGTTCGATACATCTTTAATAGACGAAAAACACAAAAACAATAAACGGACCGTGAAAACCTATACAGCCTATCTGGTGACAACTAACACAAAGACAGGAACAATCACCCACGAAACACTCAAAGAATATGGCTGCCTAAATATGGTTCCCAATCAGAGACAACGAGAATCACCTGCCTCTGATTGAGAACCGCCTCTGATTGAGAACCGCCTCAGGCAACCATAGACTTTGCTAGAACACCCCACTAAGCCACAATCCCAAAACCTAAGAAAAACCCCCATACATAAACACAACACAAAATAAACCCATGTCACACCCTGGCCTGACCAAATAAATATAGAAAACACAAAATACTAAGACCAGGGCGTGACAGTCAGACCATGAGACATCTCGAAAATCGGTCAAAATTGCCTGTAGAGTCTGAACGGTTTGGCCTACAAACTATTATAACCCCTCTATGGAAAGATGAGACTCATGAACAGGATGGTGGTTTCCGTTTTGCTCTACAACCCCCCCCCCCCCCCTCACAAGCGTCTTGGGACTCGTCTGAATTTCTGTACAGCCGATCTACCAAACTTCTGTCTGTAGCGTCCGAACATTTACACACTGATATGACCTCTCTGTGTAAAGGTGAGATTCTCACAAACTCGTACGTGTCATTTTTGCTCTCGGATGCCCACAGGCCTCACAAGACTCGTTTTAAGGTCTCCCGGTGCCAATTTAAAAAATGACAGGAAGTACAGTATATATGGAGAGTGTTTGGTGGAAAAAACAAGGGGTTAAATACATGTACAAGAAAACATGTATATATGTATATGTGTATATGTGTATATATGTGTATATGTATATGTGTATATGTGTATATATGTATATGTGTATATATGTATATGTGTATATGTGTATATGTGTATATGTATATGTGTATATGTGTATATGTATATGTGTATATATGTATATATGTATATGTGTATATATGTATATATGTATATATGTATATGTGTATATGTGTATATATGTATATATGTATATGTGTATATGTGTATATATGTATATGTGTATATATGTATATGTGTATATGTGTTTATATGTGTATATGTGTATATATGTATATATGTATATATGTATATGTGTATATGTGTATATGTGTATATATGTATATATGTATATGTGTATATGTGTTTATATGTATATGTGTATATGTGTATATATGTATATATGTATATGTGTATATATGTATATATGTATATGTATATGTGTATATGTGTATATATGTATATGTGTATATGTGTATATATGTATATGTATATGTGTATATGTGTATATATGTATATGTGTATATGTGTATATATGTATATGTATATGTGTATATGTGTATATATGTATATGTGTATATGTGTATATATGTTTCCAGATTTTCTTATATATCTCAGATATAGGACAGACACTTCAGAACAAATTTCCTTTTGATTTTTTTTGGGGGGGACTGTCTTTTTGTTCCATGTAGTGAATCTGTTGTTCAATGCGTTTGCATGGGCTAATAGCAGAAAGGCCAAACATATTTTTTAAATCAAATTATTTGTAAAAAAAAAAAAAAAAAGGGATACTTTAAGGGGTCTTGGAATTCAAAATCAAATAGCTAAATGGTCCTTGGTATGACTTTCTTAAAACAATTCCATAGAGCTTATTAGAATGTGTGTGTGTGTGTGTGTGTGTGTGTGTGTGTGTGTGTGTGTGTGTGTGTGTGTGTGTGTGTGTGTGTGTGTGAGAACAGGTTGCACAGTGACTTACTCCTTTTACCTTAGTGAAGTTGATCCTGTTGGATGCCATCAATTTAACTGTCAAAAATCAGACAGAGTTTCTGCCAAAGTTGTGCCAAATATGCGTGCGTCAGGTTCTATGGAAAGGGCCAACTCATAACTAATGTCCTTTGCCCTTTCCAGCCTTGATTATCTAACAGCACAGTGGTAAATTAAACAGAACTGGGTATGTCCTAAGTCAGGGGTCTCCCACCTTTTCTACCATAAGACCTACTTTTTAATTACGAAACATTTTGAGCTACTGGTGTGAGCTCTGGTGTGGGATAAAAAAACAAAAAAAAAACGTTTTTCACTCTTAAAATTATAAGTATTCATAAAGAAACAATTAAATTGGATGCTATAAGTCAGTGTCAATGCTTAAATCACATCAGAATAAAAAACAATTAGGGTAAAAAAAACATGGATTGTTTGGGGTTAGTAGCTCGGAGCTTGAGGTGTCTGATACTTGTGAGATTAGTTCATGGCAGTTTGTGGTGGTACACATAAAAAATACATTTACCTTCATAATTGTTTGGCGAGCTACTGGTAGTTGGCCTGCGAGCTACTGGTAGTTGGCCTGAGAGCTACTGGTAGTTGGCCTGAGAGCTACTGGTAGTTGGCCTGCGAGCTACTGGTAGTTGGCCTGTGAGCTACTGGTAGTTGGCCTGCGAGCTACTGGTAGTTGGCCTGCGAGCTACTGGTAGTTGGCTTGCGAGCTACTGGTAGTTGGCTTGCGAGCTACTGGTAGTTTGCCTGCGAGCTACTGGTAGTTGGCCTGTGAGCTACTGGTAGTTGGCCTGAGAGCTACTGGTAGTTGGCCTGAGAGCTACTGGTAGTTGGCCTGCGAGCTACTGGTAGTTGGCCTGTGAGCTACTGGTAGTTGGCCTGCGAGCTACTGGTAGTTGGCCTGCGAGCGACTGGTAGTTGGCTTGCGAGCTACTGGTAGTTTGCCTGCGAGCTACTCGTAGTTGGCCTGCGAGCTACTGGTAGTTGGCCTGCGAGCTACTGGTAGTTGGCCTGAGAGCTACTGGTAGTTGGCCTGCGAGCTACTGGTAGTTGGCCTGTGAGCTACTGGTAGTTGGCCTGCGAGCTACTGGTAGTTGGCCTGCGAGCGACTGGTAGTTGGCTTGCGAGCTACTGGTAGTTTGCCTGCGAGCTACTCGTAGTTGGCCTGCGAGCTACTGGTAGTTGGCCTGCGAGCTACTGGTAGTTGGCCAGCGAGCTACTGGTAGTTTGCCTGCGAGCTACTCGTAGTTGGCCTGCGAGCTACTGGTAGTTGGCCTGCGAGCTACTGGTAGTTGGCCTGCGAGCTACTGGTAGTTTGCCTGCGAGCTACTCGTAGTTGGCCTGCGAGCTACTGGTAGTTGGCCCGCGAGCTACTGGTAGTTGGCCCGCGAGCTACTGGTAGTTGGTCCGCGAGCTACTGGTAGTTGGCCCGCGAGCTAGTGGTAGTTGGCCTGTGAGCTACTGGTAGTTGGCCTGCGAGCTAGTGGTAGTTGGCCTGCGAGCTACTGGTAGTTGGCCTGCAAGCTACTGGCTTGCGAGCTACTGGTAGTTGGCCTGAGAGCTACTGGTAGTTGGCCTGCGAGCTACTGGTAGTTGGCCTGCGAGCGACTGGTAGTTGGCTTGCGAGCTACTGGTAGTTTGCCTGCGAGCTACTCGTAGTTGGCCTGCGAGCTACTGGTAGTTGGCCTGCGAGCTACTGGTAGTTGGCCAGCGAGCTACTGGTAGTTTGCCTGCGAGCTACTCGTAGTTGGCCTGCGAGCTACTGGTAGTTGGCCTGCGAGCTACTGGTAGTTGGCCTGCGAGCTACTGGTAGTTGGCCTGCGAGCTACTGGTAGTTTGCCTGCGAGCTACTCGTAGTTGGCCTGCGAGCTACTGGTAGTTGGCCCGCGAGCTACTGGTAGTTGGCCCGCGAGCTACTGGTAGTTGGCCCGCGAGCTACTGGTAGTTGGCCCGCGAGCTAGTGGTAGTTGGCCTGTGAGCTACTGGTAGTTGGCCTGCGAGCTAGTGGTAGTTGGCCTGCGAGCTACTGGTAGTTGGCCTGCAAGCTACTGGCTTGCGAGCTACTGGTAGTTGGCCTGAGAGCTACTGGTAGTTGGCCTGAGAGCTACTGGTAGTTGCCCTGTGAGCTACTGGTAGTTGGCCTGTGAGCTACTGGTAGTTGGCCTGAGAGCTACTGGTAGTTGGCCTGAGAGCTACTGGTAGTTGGCCTGAGAGCTACTGGTAGTTGGCCTATGAGCTACTGGTAGCTAGCTATTGGAGACCCCTGGCCTAAGGTCACACAATGTTGCCACAATTTTGGGATATCTAACTTTGTTACTAGGCAACTGTGCATCGGAGGTAGTGTCTGGTGAATGACATTTGGGTTCATCATGTTATGCTTGTCAAAAGTATTCCATGTATTTAAATTCAATCAAATATTTATGAAGCCCTTTTTACATCAGCAGTTGTCAGAAATTGCTTTAAAGTAAACCCAGCCTAGACACAAAACAGCAGTAGCATCATCAGAAATGCTCACATGTCTTTGGAGTTGGTAATTGGGTTGTTGGGTAGTTAGGTAGTAGGGTAGTGGGTGGTAGGAAAGCAGGGTAGTAGAGTAGTTGGGTAGTAGGGCAGTTGGGTAGGAGGGTAGTAGGGTAGTTGGGTAGGAGGGTAGCTGGGTGGCAGGGTAGTTGAGTAGGAGGGTAGTAGAGTAGTTGGGAAGTAGGGTAGTTGTGTAGTTAGGTAGTAGGGTAGTTGGGTAGGAGGGCAGTTGGGTAGGAGGGTAGCTGGGTAGCAGGGCAGTTGGGTAGTTAGGTAGTAGGGTAGTTGGGTAGGAGGGTAGCTGGGTAGCAGGGTAGTTGGGTAGCAGGGTAGCTGGTTAGCAGGGTAGTTGAGTAGCTGGGTAGAAGGGTGGCAGGGTAGTTGGGTAGCAGGGTAGTAGGGTAACAGGGTAGTTGGGTAGCTGGGTAGCAGTGTAGCAGGGTAGAAGGGTAGCAGGGTAGTAGGGTAACAGGGTAGCTGGGTAGGAGGGTAGCTGGGTAGTTGAGTAGCAGGGTAGTAGGGTAGCAGGGTAGTTGGGTAGCAGGGTAGCTGGGTAGCTGGGTAGCAGGGTAGCTGGGTAGCAGGGTAGTAGCTTAGCAGGGTAGCAGGGTAGCAGGGTAGTTGGGTAGCAGGGTAGTTGGCTATCTGGGTAGCTGGGTAGGAGGGTAGCTGGGTAGTTGAGTAGCTGAGTAGCAGGTAGTAGGGTAGCAGGGTAGTTGGGTGGTAGTCTAGTTGGGTAGTAGGGTGGTAGTGTAGTAGGGCAGTTGGGTAGTAGGGTAGTAGGGTCGTAGCGTAGTTGGGTAGTAGGGGACTGACTCACTTGGGGGGGAAGGCGTGTGACAGCCTTACAGGCCGGCTCCCCTCCTTCCAACCCAAATATGGAAGAACAGGCTTTACTCTATGGTTATGTCCCGGTTACCATGGAGCCGCCGTGTGACGTGGGAGCACATGGATCGCATGCCTCTCTGGTTCTCACCTTTCCCCTGTTGCCTCCGCCTCTGTCCGCCTGGAGAGCCTGATTGGCTGGTGCAGGAGATAGGGCCGTGAGACAGGCAGGAGGGCACGTAGAGATCATAACCCCTCCCCCCGGAACCTCTCTGTACAAGGCCTAATAATACTCCCCTGACACCCAAGGCATCTGGCCTAAATATAACACACACACACACACCAGCAGGCTGCCACCAGCCACCCTCAGATTGTCCTCGTCAGGCACCCAAAAAATTCCCAGTTATGTGTCACAAGACAAAAGGCCCAGCTCCCCGCACCCACTGGTCACCACCCCGCACTAGCTGGACACCACCCAGCACCAGCTGGTCACCACCTACACCTGCTGGTCACCACTCCACACCAGTTGGTCACCACCCACACCCGCTCTTCACCACCCACACCCGCTGGGTACCACCCACACCAGCTGGGCACCACCCACACCCGCTGGTCACCACCCACACCAGCTGGTCACCACCCACACCCGCTGGTCACCACCCACACCCGCTGGGCACCACCCACACCCGCTCGTTACCACCCACACCCGCTGCCCACCACCCACACCCGCTGGTCACCACCCACACCCGCTCGTTACCACCCACACCAGCTGGTCACCACCCACACCCGCTGGACACCACCCACACCTGCTGCCCACCACCCACACCCGCTGGTCACTACCCACACCCGCTGGTCACCACCCACAGACTGCTGGTCACCACCCACACCTTCTGCCCACCACCCACACCCGCTGGTCACTACCCACACCCGCTGGTCACCACCCACAGACTGCTGGGCACCACCCACACCCGCTGCCCACCACCCACACCCGCTGCCCACCACCCACACCCGCTGGTCACCACCCACACCCGCTGTCCACCACCCACACCCGCTGGTCACCACCCACACCCGCTGGTCACCACCCACACCCGCTGGACACCACCCACACCCGCTCGTTACCACCCACACCCGCTGGTCACCACCCACACCCGCTGGTCACCACCCACAGACTGCTGGGTTGGCTGTTCACACCGTATTGTAGTTATTGAAATTCCAGGTCATGGTTGACAAGCTATAAGGATGAAATTACACTGTCATTACCAGTATCATGGATAAAAACATAAGCCCACTGTCTTGGTAGTTGATGTCATATTGTAAATAGATTAGATATCATTGACCAGCCGATGTCCGTCAGACAATAATTTATCTGATGCTTTTTATCCCAAGCGACTTGCACTTAAAAACATATTCAGTAGGATTCAAACCCAGAACCCTGGGTACAAGAACTGCAACCAAATGAGCTAACAGAACCACCGACATGGCTGTTTGGTGCGTTGCAACACGCAAGGGCCTTTATGAGGGAATGAACTGTAGATGACAGATGTGATGGGCTTTGAATGATGAAATACAAACACAACCAATGGTTTGTTTTGACTGCCTCCCCTCATTAATGGGATGGAGCGCTGTTGTTAAATGCTAAACACAATCAAATATGCATTGCACAAAAGAATAACCTTTTAAAAATGTCTTGGAGGGAACCATTTACGGTGGCTTCAATTTAACTTCAAGAGCTGTTAACTATTTCCATGGAATGGAAAACCTCTCATAATCATCGAGAAGCCTTTTCCACTGATGAATATGTCCCAGATATCTCTGCATTGACATGGCCGTTTACGTAGGTCGGCACAGTGTCAGAATGAAGTAGCTACTACTACATCACAGTAGGGCTAGTTTTGTTGTTGTTGTTGTTTATGTTTGTGGAGAGTTTTTGGTTCAATGTTCAAAATTCATCAGGAATAAATTCTGTTCTGGTTTCTTTCCCTTTTCCTGAATGCTAAAGCTTCGACAGTTCAGGGTGGTATCAGACGACAGTTCAGGGTGGTATCAGACGACAGTTCAGGGTGGTATCAGACAGTTCAGGGTGGTATCAGACGACAGTTCAGGGTGGTATTAGACGACAGTTCAGGGTGGTATCAGACGACAGTTCAGGGTGGTATTAGACGACAGTTCAGGGTGGTATCAGACGACAGTTCAGGGTGGTATCAGACGACAGTTCAGGGTGGTATTAGACGACAGTTCAGGGTGGTATCAGACGACAGTTCAGGGTGGTATTAGACAACAGTTCAGGGTGGTATCAGACGACAGTTCAGGGTGGTATCAGACGACAGTTCAGGGTGGTATCAGACGACAGTTCAGGGTGGTATTAGACGACAGTTCAGGGTGGTATCAGACGACAGTTCAGGGTGGTATCAGAGCAGCTGATGTAAAATGATGTAAAAAAACAACAGAGACTAAGCATTTGTGTTGATCTTGAATCTGTCTTCAGTGTACAAAATGATATGAAGATGTAACAGCTGTATATGTTTCTGTGGGTATTAATATAATACTTTTCTAAATGCTCTCACTGTAATATAGCTGCGTCTACTGGATACTAGTCTTGTGTTGCCACATTTCCTCGTTTAGAACGCTGTACATTGAAAGTTCATTGGATTGAGAATAACCACAGAACACAGTAGATGGATTCATATAGGTCTCTTTATGTTGTAGACACAATCTTTTTCTCTCAGTGTGGGAAGATATTTTTTTTAAACCATGAAAACACAGGAAGCACATAGACCTGTTCTTCATGTGTTTCAACACTGGGCAGTCCAGTTGGTAAATCATCTTAGAAAAGGTTACATTTGATTATACAAAATACAATGCTTCTGCCGTTCAGTTTTTTTTTTAAATAAGTTAGGCCTTAAACTATTTACATATCCATATTCATTTCAGGCAGTAGTATGGTACTGATGTTGCACTTCCCACAATATTATTATTTACAGGTTTATACACATGTCTTTGGACTTCCTGCTGTGGAAGAGAGAGATATAACAATTATTAACAAGCAATACATTAATGCCGTTGTATATGTGTACACGTAAGTGATCCAATATATGTATTCGTTTACCTATAAGTTGTTGAGCAGGGTGTTTTGTATGTTTTCATACACTTGGTTGTAGATCTCCTCTTTAGGTTTCAAGCCATCAAGGTACTCTGAGGGGTGAAAATGCCTCAAATTTAGTCATTATAAACCATAGTAAAAATAGTGGAAAAGTTAAATACACACATATATTTTAATAATTGATCATAATAAACATGATATGAACTCTGCAGTAGTGTCCAGTACATACCTATACCATGGTAGTTTTCTTCCATCTCTGTCCTGTGTTTTAGGTACATGGGCCAGACATGGCCTTCAAACAGACCAGGGGGGTCAGGGACTGTGTAGTTCCTTGTACTTCTCCTCCTCTTGCACTCCTCTTTTGGAATGGCAATGTAGTAGCTTTTGTCATAGACATCAACAATAGGCCTGCAGGAAACAAAACAAACGGTGGTCAGAACAAGGTGTGA
This sequence comes from Oncorhynchus kisutch, assembly GCF_002021735.2. Classification (NCBI taxonomy): domain Eukaryota; kingdom Metazoa; phylum Chordata; class Actinopteri; order Salmoniformes; family Salmonidae; genus Oncorhynchus; species Oncorhynchus kisutch. The sequence continues at coordinate 40,457,050 of NC_034203.2, forward strand.
GTGTTGAAAACTATAACTTTCATCGATAAAGTCAATAGTAGTGTATAGTAAGATAGGATTGAACGTTATTGTCCTCGAAGGGAAGACAGAGAGAGAGAGAGTCTAACTACAGACTAACTTCAGGCAAAATGTTGTTGTCTTTAACATGTCAATGTAAATGTTGTAGGAAAACAACATACTTGTAGTTATAGAGCAGAAACCCTTCCACGATGAGGATGTGGATACCGTTGTCAGGGTCTGAGTCCTCTGCTTCAGGTGTGACGCAGATACCGTGGGAGCGGGCGAACTTGACTGGGTTCTCTTGCCATCCCTCCACAGTGTTAACCATGGCCTCCATATCCAGGGATGTGATCACTAGAGAACAGGGAATAGACAGAACAATACGCTTCACCACCAGGGAACTAAACAGCACAGCAGCCAATGTGCTTCAAAACACAACAGTCAGCTCTAGTAACTGGCGTAGCATTCACAGAATTTTTGTAAAAAATGAATTTAAAATTGCAGGTAAATTGTTGTCTATTACAAAAGTATCAGAGGAACTTTTGAAGATGTCAATTAAAGGGAAAGAGTACATTACTCGTAGTGTTTGTTTTCATTCCTACAGCGAATCCAACTCTTACCATCCCACTGCCTAAAGCCGTCCTCCCCGACTTCTATCTGATCGGGTTTCTGAAATAACAGTCACCAAGAAAACATTGCTGCAACCTCAAGGTGATGATGACAGAGTAGTAACCAGTCAGTGCTGATCACACCTGGATATGAGCTAAGTTAACGACGCCAGCGTCTCCACTAAGGCTAACAGCTAAAGGCTAACCTGCACCCTCAGTGCACCGTAAATAATGCCTTGTAAGGGCCAGGGATGGGATCAGGAAGTAAATTCCATTTCCAATTCTAAATTCCAATTCTAAATTCCGAAATCCAACTCCAATTCCTGAATTGACTGAATTGAAATGGAATTGACCCCAACCATGCTGCTGGCACATGGCCTAACTGCTCAACATGTGGGCAGGGCACTGTAGTCGTACTGGAGAGGGTACACGGTGTCAGCCAGCGATATTCATCCACTGACATTTAAATAAAAATAAACCCTTTTTTTAAAAATGATCCTTAATTTGCAATAAGTTGTTGACATTGACAACACAGAGTATACAGATCATTATGGGGTGAATGAAAAGGTTCAAAGTCAAATGAACATTAATAACTGTCATGCAGTAAAACAATTGTTGCATTAACATGAAAAGTGAATGCAATGTTTGAACTTCAAATGATGTAAACATTTCAACATTTTCATTGGTTCTTCAGGAGACAATGTTAAGCACATTATATCAGGTGGAATATGGTAGCTCTGTCTGGTCATCCTTTACTGACTTGCCACCAGTAGGTGGCGATATTAAGTGTTCAAGGCCAATTTTTATTTTATTTGTAACTCCAATTAAATAGGCTACTGTAGGCTATACAATCTGTTCGTTTTCGATCCTTAAAAACTGATGGTAAAACAAGTGAACACGATGTTATGACTTTAAAATAATGATATGAATCAAATGAAAGTGGTTACTCAAACAGCTGAGAGACATAAACGTGATGAAGCATCTTACCTTAAAAAAGTCATCCTGATGTATCACACAACAGTTGGGCAACGCCTGGATCAATTTATTGGTTAGCGTGGTTTTCCCACCGTTGGTCACGCTAGACAGAATAATAAAAAAACACAATGAACATCATTTTCTATAAATTATCTCCGGTCCACTTGATCTTGTGTGGAGCATTAATTTCGGCTACAGAAATACGTTTGGTATTATCAGTATTAGAAACGTTGAATTATGTTCTTACCGTCATAACAAATAGTAAAATAGTAAACTTGTTTTTAATATGAATATTCATTAGATATGACTTACCCGCCAATTCCTATAATGAATTTCATGATGATATCTTGATCTTGGTCCGTAGCAGTAACTACTCTACGTCGGTGTTAGACGAAGGAAAGGAACCCCTATAGAAACATTAACTTTCAAAAGAAAAGTCCTTTAAACTTGATTTTTTTCTCTTATTGCTAGAATGTCCCCTCCCTTTACTACTTCATTGATAGAGCATCTCTGCCTAGCATATAAAGGATTCACCACAGCGTCACTATTCATGTCACACCTCGTGGCTCAACTCAGTCCAATCAGTCCGTTTTACTGTAGCCAATTAGCTTCTACTGTACTCCGGAACTATGTCCAATTGGAGTGCGGTGCTACTGTGCTAGATTTGTATAGCTCCGATTTTTCCACCTGTTACTTGAACTCAGTCAGCATAGCGGTCACACACACATGCACACATGCGCGCGCACACACACACACCCCGTCTGAAAACCTAGACCACCCCTTCCATAGCATGTCAAACCTTTGCCAGCCGATACTGGAGCTATGTCAGGCATCATTGGCTTCCTAGAAGACAACAGAATAAATAGCTTGACTCTAAGCTGTGAAACACAATGATAATTCTCTCCAGGCAAATCACCATGCTTTAACTGATGATAGGGACAAGAACGAGATTATGAAGATTAGATATACATACATCATATAAACTCAGCAAAAAAAGAAACGTCCTCTCACTGTCAACTGCATTTATTTTAAGCAAACTTAACATGTGTAAATATTTGTATGAAGATAACAAGATTCAACAACTGAGACATAAACTGAACAAGTTCCACAGACATGTGACAAACAGAAATAGAATAATGTGTCCATGAACAAAGGGGGGGTCGAAATCAAAAGTAACAGTAAGTATCTGGTGTGGCCACCAGCTGCATTGCAGTGCGTCTCTTCCTCATGTACTCTTACTCATGTTCCTCATGTACTGCACCAGATCTTCCACCAAGGCACCTGCAAGTTTCTGGACATTTCTGGGGGGAATGGCCCTAGCCCTCACCCTCCGATCCAACAGGT
>NC_034203.2:40464976-40484976 GCF_002021735.2 Oncorhynchus kisutch
TTGATGTTTATGGTTAGGTACACATTGGTGCAACGACAATGCTTTTTTCGCGAATGCGCTTGTTAAATCATCACCCGTTTGGCGAAGTAGGCTGTGATTCAATGATAAATTAACAGGCACCGCATCGATTATATGCAACGCAGGACAAGCTAGATAAACTAGCATTATCATCAACCATGTGTAGTTAACTAGTGATTATGTTAAGATAGATTGTTTTTTATAAGATAAGTTTAATGCTACCAACTTACCTTGGCTCCTTGCTGCACTGGCGTAACAGGTAGTCAGCGCAGTCTCCTCGTGGACACATAATCGGCCATTCCGATGAATCGGTCGACCTCTAGTAACAACTCATCCGCCATGCTGATCCTCAACACAAGGGCCCATCAGGGGTGTGTGCTCAGCCCCCTCCTGGACTCCCTGTTTACTCATGACTGCACAGCCAGGCACGACTCAAACACCATCATTAAGTTTACCGATGACACCACAGAGAGGTTGAAGTTCCTTGGTGTCCACATCACCAACAAACTAACATGGTCCAAGCACACCAAGACAGTCGTGAAGAGGGCACGACAAAACCTATTCCCCCTCAGGAGACTGAAAATATTTGGCATAGGTCCTCAGATCCTCAAAATGTTATACAGCTGCACCATCGAGAGCATCCTGACGGGTTGCATCACTGCCTGGTATGGCAACTGCTCTGCCTCTGACCGCAAGGCACTACAGAGGGTAGTGCGAATGGCCCAGTACATAACTGTGGCCAAGCTTCCTGCCATCCAGGACCTCTATACCAGGCAGTGTCAGAGGAAGGCCCTAAAAATTGTTAAAGACTCCAGCCACCCTAGTCATAGACTGTTCTCTCTGCTACCGCACAGCAAGTGGTGCCTGAGCGCCAAGTCTAGGTCCAAGAGGCTTCTAAACAGCTTCTACCCCCAAGCCATAAGACTCCTGAACACCTAATCAAATAGCTACCCAGACTATTTGCAATGCCCCCCCCCCCTTTTACACCGCTGCTTCTCTCTGTTGTTATCATCTATGCATAGTCACTTTAATAACTCTACCTACAAGTACATATTACCTCAACTAACCAGTGACCCCGCACATTGACTCTGTACCGGTACCCCCCTGTATATAGTCTAACTATTGTTATTTTACTGCTGCTCTGTAATTACTTGTTACTTTTATTTCTTATTCTTATCCGTATTTTTTTTAAACTGGGTTGTTGGTTTGGGGCTTGTAGCATGTGACTAATACAATTTGATTTGATTTAAGGATGTGATAACATGGAGGTCTCATGTTTAAGGGTGTGATAACATGGAGGTCTGATGTTTAACCTTTCTGGTTTAGGGGGCAGCATTTTCACTTTTGGATGAATAGCGTGCCCAGAGTGGACTGCCTCCTACTCTGTCCCAGATGCTAATATATGCATATTATTATTAGTATTGGATAGAAAACACTCTTAAGTTTCTAAAACTGTTTGAATGATGTCTGTGAGTATAACAGAACTCATATGGCAGGCGAAAACCTGAGAAAAATCCAACCAGGAAGTGGGACATCTGAGGTTTGTAGTTTTTCAAAGCTTGGCCAACCGAATACACATTGAGATATGGATAAAGTTGCACTTCCTACGGCTTCCACAAGATGTCAACCGCCTTTAAAAACTTGAATAAGGATTCTACTATAAAGGAGGGGCTCATGAGACCTCTTTGAGTCAGTGGCCTGGCATAGTGCCTTGGTCTCATGACGCGCGTTCCCGACAGAGTTATCTCTCGTTCCAGTGCTTTTCTGAAGACAAAGGAATTCTCCGGTTGGAATGTTATTGATGTTTTATGTTATAAACATCCTAAAAATTGATTCCATACATCGTTTGACATGTTTCTAAAGGACTGTAATGGAACTTTTCAAGTTTTTGTCTGCGCCTCATGAAGATGGATTACTGGGCTGAACATGCTAACAACAAGTGGCTATTTGGACATAAATGATGGAACTTTATGGAACAAATCAGTCATTTATTGTGGAACTGGGATTCCTGGGAGTGCCTTCTGATGAAGATAAGGCGCCAATGTAAACTGAGATTTTTGGATATAAATATGCACATTATCGAACAAAACATACATGTATTGTGTAACATGATGTCCTATGAGTGTCATCTGATGAAGATCATCAAAGGTTAGTGATACATTTGATCTATATTTCTCATTTTTGTGACTCCTATCTTTGGCTGGAAAAATGGCTGTGTTTTGTGTTTTTTCGACTTGGCTATGACCTAACATAATCATATGTTGTGCTTTAGCTGTAAAGCAATTTTGAAATCGGACACGATGGGTAGATTAACAATATGTTTGTCTTTCATTTGCTGTATTGGACTTGTTAATGTGTGAAAGTTACATATTTCGGAAAAATATTTTTGAATTTCGCGCACTGCCTTTTTAGCGGAATGTTGTCGAGGGGTTCCAAAGGTTAAGGGTGTGATAACATGGAGGTCTCATGTTTAAGGGTGTGATAACATGGAGATCTGATGTTTAAGGGTGTGATAACACGGAGGTCTCATGTTTAAGGGTGTGATAGCAGGGAGGAGAGGACAGAACAGGACATAGGCTGACAGGAAAGGACAGGACTGGATAGGGGGACAGCAGAGGACAGAACAGGGGGACAGGAGAGGACAGAACAGGACAGAACAAGTGAGGACAATATTTTCACCTGTATCTATAAATATTTTTTTTATTGGACATGAATTATGTAAGGACTCACAGAATGACTGATATTTTTATAGGCTTTGCTTTTGTCAAGTGGGCCAGGAGTTGACCCATGCAGAGCCTAATTTAATGCTCAAACCTAACCAGGAACAACTCTTGGCTCTATATAGGCTTGGAGTTAATCTAAAAGGATATATGAAAATGTGGCAGTCTCTTCAGTTTTATTACCGGGAAATGGCTTTGATACCATTGTGCTTACAGCCTCATCAGCAACAGCAGGCTTATGTGTGGGTGTGGGTGTGTGCGCGTGTGTGTGTGTGTATAAGAGATAATGTACTCATAAATTGTCATATCTGCTCCTGCTACTCCCTCTGGTGTTCATCCGGTGTCTTCTTGACCTGCAGTTACTCCCCCTGTACTCTCTCTCTCCCTCTCCCTCTCTGTGTGATTGTGTGGTTGGAGAAAGGTGTGCTGGAGTCAGAGCAGATACCTACCAGCTGCAACTCGTTCCATAATCAAGACCTCAACAAATACTCAGTCCTGCCACTTCCATTCTGCCAGATCGTAATCTATGCTCATTACCGCTCTGTCTCTGGCTCCTGTCTCCTGTTCCACATCTCACCACCCAACTACATTGCTCTGGATTTTACTCACCACCACTACCACTTCACCTCTGGATGCCAACACTCTCAATGGAAAACTACTCTTCCGTGTTTTGGAGAGAACTGTTCCTGTTATCCTGCGTCTCTCTGGAAATCACCAGGAAAGATCCGTTTCCACATCATCGACTGTTCTCACTCACCTCTGGTTCCGGGTCATCCATGGTTAAAGCTACACAACCCACAGATTGACCGGTCCACCGGAAGGGTAACTACTTGGAGTACATTTGAGTCATTCTAATTGTCTACATTCTGCCCTTCCTCCTGCCTTGTACCCCAGTCCATTCCAGAACCCCCAGACCTGTCTTCCGTTCCTCCAGAATATCACGGTCTAGCTCCTGTATTCAGTAAGCACCACACTCCATATCTGCCGCCCCATCGGCCGTACGACGGTGCTATCGAGCTTCAGCCTGGAGCTCCTCTCCCTAGTAGCAGGTTGTATAACCTCTCTCTCCCGAGCAAGTGGTTATGGAAGAATACATACAGGATTCGGACATGTCAGGCTTTCTTCCTCTCCGGTGGGAGCTGGGTTTTTCTTTGTCAAGAAGAAGGATGGGTCACTGAGGCCATGCATAGACATCTGTGGATTGAATAGGATCACTGTCAGGAACAAGTATCCTTTGCCACTTATCAGTGCTACTTTGACCCCCCTCCATGGTTCCACAGTGTTTACTGAACTTGAACTCCGGAATGCCTACAACCTTGTCCGCATCAGAAGGGGACGAGTTGAAAACGGCGTTCAACACACCACTTGGACATTTCGAGTATTTGGTTATGCCTTTTGGTCTCACTGAAGCCCCTGCTGTTTTTAAAGAGCCTGGTTAATGATGTCCTGAGGGGTGTCATTGTGCGTTTTGTTTTTGTCTATGTGGATGACATTCTTATTTTTTCGAAGGACCTTGAGGCTCACTAGCAACACGTCCACCAAGTTCTCCAAAGTCTATTGGAGAATAAGGTGTTTGTTAAGGCTGAGAAATGTGAGTTTCATGTTTCCTCTGTGACCTTATTGGATTACATTATTGCTCAAGGACAGCGATGAATGGACCCTGCCAAGGTTAGGGCAGTCACAGAGTGGCATGTGCCCACGAATCTGAAGCAGTTACAGTGTTTCCTGGGGTTTGCCCATTTTTATAGACGATTCATCCGTGACTACAGTCGTTTGGCAGCGCCTCTCACCAATCACCACTCACCTCCACTCCATTCCACTGGTCCCCTGAGGCAGAAGCAGTGTTCTGGGAACTCAAGCATCGCTTCACTTCTGCTCCTATCCTTTCCCAGCCAGGCCCAGAACTCCAGTTTGTCCTCGAGGTGGACGCTTCCGACAACAGGGTAGGTGAAGTCCTGTCTCAACATTCTCCCTCGGATCAGAAGCTCCATCCTTGTCCCTTGTCCCGAAAGAAGAAATGTTGACATAGGTAACCGGGAACTCCTGGCTGTTAAGCTGGCTCTTGAGGAGTGGTGTCCCTGGTTAGAGGGTTCGGTCCTTCCCTTCATTGTGTGGACGGATCACAAAAATGATTGTGACCACCAAACATCTGAACTCTCGTCAGGCCAGGTGGGCATTGTTTTTGGAAGATTCAACTTCACACTCACTTATCACCCCGGATCTAAGAATACCAAGCCTTACGCCCTTTCCCGTCAGTTGACCGCAGACAACACAAGTTCCGGGCTAGAAACCATTATGCCATCCTCCTGTATCGTTGCTGCTGTCTCCTGGGAGATTGAGTCCCGTGTTCGTCAGGTTCAGCTGAACCAGCCTGATCCTAGAAACAGTCCTTGTAAGGCTCTGTTTGTGCCAGATTCAGTTTGTTCTGATGATCTTCAATGGGTCCATTCTACACACCTCACCTGTCACCCTGGCATGAACCGGACTGTCGCCTTCCTGCGTCAGTGATTTTTTTTTTTTTTGTGGCCGACCATGGAGAAAGACGCTCGGGAATTCATCTCAGCCTGCTCTGTCTGGGCTTGGAACAAAACCTCCACCAAAGCTACATCTGGTCTGCTTCGTCCTCTTCCCATACATAGTCGGCCCTGGTCACACATAGCTTTGGACTTCGTCACTGGGCTTCCCCCATTGAATGGTAACTCAGTCATCCTCACTATTATTGACTGATTTTCCAAAGAGGCTCACTTCATTCCCCTCCAATCTGCCGTCCTCCCGGGAGACTGCGGACCTGCTGGTATCCCATGTTTTGCGGCTGCATGGCATCCCTAGTAACATTGTTTCTGACAGAGGACCCCAGTTTACATCCCAGGTATGGACAGCCTTCTGCACAGCTCTGGGTATTAATGTCAGCCGTTCGTTCACCCCCAGACCAATGACCAGACCAAGTGGGCCAACCAGGAGTTGGAACTTCCATTCTGCCAGATCGTAATCTCTGCTCATTACCGCTCTGTCTCTGGCTCCTGTCTCCTGTTCCACATCTCACCACCCAACTACATTGCTCTGGATTTTACACACCACCACTATCTTTGATTCCCCTCAGGACCTGTTTACCCTGTTCTACTCAGCTAACTCCAACCTCAGTCTCCACATCTGTTTTTTCTGCAACTCATCCGAGCTTCCCCGGATCTGCACTCCATATCTCGTATTTTGTTTCATTCATCCTTGTTTCCTCATCTGAGTCTGCTCTTGGGTTCCCCTGTGTCGCTCCGCCTAACAATAAATAACAGCATTAAAAGCTCTCTGTTTTTAGCTGACAGTCAATTAAACTACTAATTAAAAACATTCCACTCACGATAACAATCACACTTTAATAGGTCAAATAATATGGAGAGGCTGTTCGATAGCAAGAACTGGAGTATCTTCATTGGATTTTTCCAACAAAATTGTATTACAAACAATGAACAGCACACACTAATATACAGTGCCTTGCGAAAGTATTCGGCCCCCTTGAACTTTGCGACCTTTTGCCACATTTCAGGCTTCAAACATAAATATATAAAACTGTATTTTTTTGTGAAGAATCAACAATAAGTGGGACACAATCATGAAGTGGAACGACATTTATTGGATATTTCAAACTTTTTTAACAAATCAAAAACTGAAAAATTGGGCGTGCAAAATTGTTCAGCCCCTTTACTTTCAGTGCAGCAAACTCTCTCCAGAAGTTCAGTGAGGATCTCTGAATGATCCAATGTTGACCTAAATGACTAATGATGATAAATACAATCCACCTGTGTGTAATCAAGTCTCCGTATAAATGAACCTGCACTGTGATAGTCTCAGAGGTCCGTTAAAAGCGCAGAGAGCATCATGAAGAACAAGGAACACACCAGGCAGGTCCGATATACTGTTGTGAAGAAGTTTAAAGCCGGATTTGGATACAAAAAGATTTCCCAAGCTTTAAACATCCCAAGGAGCACTGTGCAAGCGATAATATTAAAATGGAAGGAGTATCAGACCACTGCAAATCTACCAAGACCTGGCCGTCCCTCTAAACGTTCAGCTCATACAAGGAGAAGACTGATCAGAGATGCAGCCAAGAGGCCCATGATCACTCTGGATGAACTGCAGAGATCTACAGCTGAGGTGGGAGACTCTGTCCATAGGACAACAATCAGTCGTATATTGCACAAATCTGGCCTTTATGGAAGAGTGGCAAGAAGAAAGCCATTTCTTAAAGATATCCATAAAAAGTGTCGTTTAAAGTTTGCCACAAGCCACCTGGGAGACACACCAAACATGTGGAAGAAGGTGCTGATGGAGTCTGCAAAAGACCTGAGATTGGGACGGAGATTTGTCTTCCAACAAGACAATGATCCAAAACATAAAGCAAAATCTACAATGGAATGGTTTAAAAATAAACATATCCAGGTGTTAGAATGGCCAAGTCAAAGTCCAGACCTGAATCCAATCGAGAATCTGTGGAAAGAACTGAAAACTGCTGTTCACAAATGCTCTCCATCCAACCTCACTGAGCTCGAGCTGTTTTGCAAGGAGGAATGGGAAAAAATGTCAGTCTCTCGATGTGCAAAACTGATAGAGACATACCCCAAGCGACTTACAGCTGTAATCGCTGCAAAAGGTGGCGCTACAAAGTATTAACTTAAGGGGGCTGAATAATTTTGCACGCCCAATTTTTCAGTTTTTGATTTGTTAAAAAAGTTTGAAATATCCAATAAATGTCGTTCCACTTCATGATTGTGTCCCACTTGTTGTTGATTCTTCACAAAAAAATACAGTTTTATATCTTTATGTTTGAAGCCTGAAATATGGCAAAAGGTCGCAAAGTTCAAGGGGGCCGAATACTTTCGCAAGGCACTGTATATATATAAGTTCACATAATTTAAACAGTTAATTAGGTTATTTAAATGCATTGCATCATAGGTGTAACAATAGATCAATGTAAAGTAAGATCTCTACATGGAAATAGAGGAATTGAGACAGATCATCAATAAACCAGGAAACTAAGATCATCAGTAATGTTTTGATCTGTCCTGTGTACCAGTCTGTACTATCATTCCATTCCTTGCCACTCCAAACATGGCATGGTAAGAAGTGGCGAGGCGTGAAATGATAACAGAAACAGACTGGTACCCAGGATAGTTTTTTACCGAGGCAATTTTTTTTTTTTAATATCCCAGATGACGAGGAAGACATTTTTAACCAGCATGCCATCTGTCTAGTAACCTTCAGAAAACACAACAACACACAAAGGAGCAATAGAGAAAACTTAAACATATTTCATTCGTTACAGTAGTAACAACCTCTGAATTAATTTGGTCAGTTCAGAAGAGGAACTGCTTATATTGCACATTATGTAAAAACAATAGCATTTATACATTGAAGAAAAAAGAGATAACCAAAACACGTATATCAAACATTATTGCTTGTTGCACACATATACCTTCATACTTGTATTACAGCAATGTTAATACATTACATTATTACAATGTTATTACAACTATGTACATCTGGCTTGTACCAACCAAAGGCTGTTCTTGTCCCTTCGAAGGAAATAAACACATTTAACAGAGTTCATCCAGCCATCTTGCATTAGCCCAATGCATGTTCATCATGCAGCAGGCTAGATCACAGCTGATTTATTCATGCAAGGAGAAATGGTAAGTGGAAGCGAGGCTATCTGCCGGGGTAGGTTTATTACATGGGACAGAGGTCAGGCTATGTGCCAGGGTAGGTTTATTCCATGGGACAGAGGTCAGGCTATCTGCCGGGGTAGGTTTATTCCATGGGACAGAGGTCAGGCTATGTGCCAGGGTATGTTTATTCCATGGGACAGAGGTCAGGCTATGTGCCAGGGTAGGTTTATTCCATGGGACAGAGGTCAGGCTATGTGCCAGGGTAGGTTTATTCCATGGGACAGAGGTCAGGCTATGTGCCAGGGTAGGTTTATTCCATGGGACAGAGGTCAGGCTATGTGCCAGGGTAGGTTTATTCCATGGGACAGAGGTCAGGCTATCTGCCAGGGTAGGTTTATTCCATGGGACAGAGGTCAGGCTATGTGCCAGGGTAGGTTTATTCCATGGGACAGAGGTCAGGCTATCTGCCAGGGTAGGTTTATTCCATGGGACAGAGGTCAGGCTATGTGCCAGGGTAGGTTTATTCCATGGGACAGAGGTCAGGCTATGTGCCAGGGTAGGTTTATTCCATGGGACAGAGGTCAGGCTATGTGCCAGGGTAGGTTTATTCCATGGGACAGAGGTCAGGCTATGTGCCAGGGTAGGTTTATTCTATGGGACAGAGGTCAGGCTATGTGCCAGGGTAGGTTTATCCCATGGGACAGAGGTCAGGGTAGGTTTATTCCATTGGACAGAGGTCAGGCTATGTGCCAGGGTAGGTTTATTCCATGGGACAGAGGTCAGGCTATGTGCCAGGGTAGGTTTATTCCATGGGACAGAGGTCAGGATATGTGCCAGGGTAGGTTTATTCCAATCAGAAAGAGGTCTGGCTATGTGCCAGGGTAGGTTTATTCCATGGGACAGAGGTCAGGCTATGTGCCAGGGTAGGTTTATTCCATGGGACAGAGGTCAGGCTATCTGCCAGGGTAGGTTTATTCCATGGGACAGAGGTCAGGCTATGTGCCAGGGTAGGTTTATTCCATGGGACAGAGGTCAGGCTATGTGCCAGGGTAGGTTTATTCCATGGGACAGAGGTCAGGCTATGTGCCAGGGTAGGTTTATTCTATGGGACAGAGGTCAGGCTATGTGCCAGGGTAGGTTTATCCCATGGGACAGAGGTCAGGGTAGGTTTATTCCATTGGACAGAGGTCAGGCTATGTGCCAGGGTAGGTTTATTCCATGGGACAGAGGTCAGGCTATGTGCCAGGGTAGGTTTATTCCATGGGACAGAGGTCAGGCTATGTGCCAGGGTAGGTTTATTCCAATCAGAAAGAGGTCTGGCTATGTGCCAGGGTAGGTTTATTCTATGGGACAGAGGTCAGGCTATGTGCCAGGGTAGGTTTATTCCAATCGGAAAGAGTTCAGGCTATGTGCCAGGGTAGGTTTATTCCATGGGACAGAGGTCAGGCTATGTGCCAGGGTAGGTTTATTCCAATCAGAAAGAGGTCTGGCTATGTGCCAGGGTAGGTTTATTCTATGGGACAGAGGTCAGGCTATGTGCCAGGGTAGGTTTATTCCAATCGGAAAGAGGTCAGGCTATGTGCCAGGGTAGGTTTATTCCAATCGGAAAGAGGTCAGGGTATGTGCCAGGGTAGGTTTATTCCAATCGGAAAGAGGTCAGGCTATCTGCCAGGGTAGGTTTATTCCATGGGACAGACAGACCAGGGTATCTGCTGTGTGGAAAGTAAGACAAGGTAGGATGATGTTGATGTAATGTCAGGAGCCCTCTTCACCCACACACCAGTCCTCATCATTTTTCCATCAGTCCTTTATCTTCAGCCAAGAAGTCTTTTACCCTATATTGATAGACATTATCCTCATGAATCCTCAGCAGGGTTGTGGATTCTTGTTTTACCTGGAATGGGTTTAGATAGAGACACATTTAAATCATCATCATTATCACCGCCATCATTACCATCATCATCATCACCATCCTCATTGTTGTCGTCATCACCATCATCGTCATCATCAATATCATCATCACTACCACCACAACCACCCTCACCACCACCATCATCATCATCACCAACATCATCATCACTACCACCACAACCACCATCACCACCACCATCATCATCATCACCAACATCATATCACCATCACTACCACCACCAACAACAACTTCATATAAAGAACAATAGCTGAGCCCAGTAGCTGAATTCTCATCATTGATATCATCATCACTACCACCACAACCACCACCACCACCAACATCATCATCACTATCACTACCACCACCAACAACAACTTCATATAAAGAACAATAGCTGAGCCCAGTAGCTGAATTCTCATCACCAACATCATCATCACTACCACCACAACCACCACCACCACCAACATCATCATCACCATCACTACCACCACAACCACCATCACCACCACCACCAACAACAACTTCATATAAAGAACAATAGCTGAGCCCAGTAGCTGAATTCTCATCATTGATATCATTCCACTGAGGAACACCTTGAGTTACACCGCCTCAGTTTAATTATTTATATTGTCCTCTACTTCCTCTACTTCCTGTACAGAACAGATCGTGTTCCTTCCTCTATTCCAGCCCAGATCCCTGGTGTATGTCCCTGCCTAAATGGCAGCTTCCATTAACCTTACTCCTACAGTACAGTGTAACATCAAAGAACACTGCCGCTTGCGGGCAGAGCTTTGGTCTCTAGTGTAACTGGGGCGTTCTTGAAAGTTAACCACCTTCATGGGCAGGGGAATCATGCATACATTATTTTAGAGGGGCACTAAGTACGTGAGGTTGGCCCCCCTCTGGAATTTAGAGAATCTTGCATTTTAAAACAATCTGAAACCAATTTTTCCTGCAATCTAGAGCCATAATCATTATGCCTAATTATATGTAAAAAATATATATATATATGTATACTACTGTTAAGGGAATTTTGATCAATGATGACTAATTATGTATACATTTCAATCAGGACTGACTAGTCCAAATGCTATTATATACTGTACATATATGAATTCTCTCTTGCTCCCATTCCCAATTGTATATAATATAGTCAGGAGTTTAGTAACAATGACGGTCTGTTCCTTTGTACAAATGAATGAACTATCTCCAGATGGCAGGGACGGACTATCTCCAGACTGTCTAGAATGCTGATTTACAACAATGACTGACCTTGGCTTCAGGCGAGGAGGGAAGGCTCGAGAACTATAGGGCCTCTCTACTAGTGTCATGAAGAGATAGAACATTTCGAAAACGCTGACGTCATTTTCAGTTTATAACCTGTGGAAAAATGTGTATGTACCAGTACTCTCTTGAATTAAACGCTGTTACCTGACTTTTAAGACCGGGGCTCTGTCCATTCTTATAAAAATATAGGGTCTTACAAGCCCTTCGAATGCATTGACAGAGTGATGAATTCTGATTGGGAAATAATACAGAGGAATTTAGAATTCCTTCAACAACTACCGTTCAAAAGTTTGGGGTCACTAACGAAATGTCCTTGTTTTTGAAAGAAAAGCACATTTCTTGTCCTTTAAAATAACATCAAATTGATCAGAAATACAGGGTAGACATTGTTAATGTTGTAAATGACTATTGTAGCTGGAAATGGCTGATTTTTAATGGAATATCTACATAGGTGAACAGAGGCCCATTATCAGCAACCATCACTCCTGTGTTCCAATGGCACGTTGTGTTAGCTATTCCAAGTTTATAATTTTAAAAGGTTAATTGATCATTTGAAAACCCTTTTGCAATTATGTTAGCACAGCTGAAAACTGTTGTTCTGATTAAAGAACCAATACAACTGGCCTTCTTTAGACTTGTTGAGTATCTGGAGCATCAGCATTTGTGGGTTCGATTACAGGCTCAAAATGGCCAGAAACAAAGAATCTTCTTCTGAAACTCGTCAGTCTATTCTTGTTCTGAGAAATGAAGGCTATTCCATGTGAGAAATTGCCAAGAAACTGAAGATCTCGTAAAATGTTGTGTACTGCTCCCTTCACAGAACAGCACAATCTGTCTCTAACCAGAATCAAAAGAGGAGTGGGAGGCCCTGGTGCACAACTGAACAAGAGGACAAGTACATTAGAGTGTCTAGTTTGAGAAACAGACACCTCACAAGTCCTCAACTGGCAGCTTCATTAAATAGTACCCGCAAAACACCAGTCTCAACGCCAACAGTGAAGAGGCGACTCCACAATGCTGACTTTCTAGGCATTCCTCTGTCCAGTGTTCCTCTGTCCGGTGTTCCTCTGTCCAGTGTCTGTGTTCTTTTGTCCTTCTTAATCTTTCATTTTTATTGGCCAGTCTGAGATATGGCATTTTCTTTGCAACTCTGCCTAGAAGGCCAGCATCCCGGAGTCGCATCTTCACTGTTGACGTTTAGACTGGTGTTTTGCGGGTACTATTTAATGAAGCTGCCAGTTGAGAACTTGTGAGGCATCCGTTTCTCAAACTAGACACTCTAATGCACCGGGGCCTCCCACTCCTCTTTCGATGTGTCAAAGTCTTTTATTGACAAATACATGAAGTTGATGCAAAGAGTCAATATTTGCAATGTTGAACCTTCTTTTTCAAGACCTCTGCAATTCACCTTGGCATGCTATCAATTAACTTCTGGGCCACATCCTGACTGATGGCAGTCCATTCTTGCATAATCAATACTTGGAGTTTGTCAGAATTTGTGGGTTTTTGTTTGTTCACCCGCCTCTTGAGGATTGACCACAAGTTCTCAATGGGATTAAGGTCTGGGGAGTTTCCTGGCCATGGACCCAAAATATCGATCTTTTGTTCCCCGAGCCACTTAGTTATCACTTTTGTCTTATGGCAAGGTGCTCCATCATGCTGGGAAAGGCATTGTTCGTCACCAAACTGTTCCTGGATGGTTGGGATAAGTTGCTCTTGGAGGATGTGTTGGTACCATTCTTTATTCATGGCTGTTTTCTTAGGTAAAATTGTGAGTGAGTCCACTCCCTTGGCTGAGAAGCAACCCCACACATGAATGGTCTCAGGATGCTTTACTGTTGGCATGACACACGACTGATGGTAGCGCTCACCTTGTCTTCTCCGGACAAGCTTTTTTCCGGATGCCCCAAACAATCGGAAAGGGGATTCGTCAGAGAAAATTACTTTACCCCAGTCTCAGCAGTCCAATCCCTGTACCTTTAGCAGAATATCAGTCTGTCCCTGATGTTTTTCCTGAAGAGAAGTGGCTTCTTTGCTGCCCTTCTTGACACCAGGCCATCCTCCAAACGTCTTCGTCTCACTGTGCATGCAGATGCACTCACACCTGCCTGCTGCCATTCCTGAGCAAGCTCTGTACTGGTGGTGCCCCGATCCCTCAGCTGAATCAAATTTAGGAGACGGTCTTGGCACTTGCTGGACTTTCTTGGGTGCCATGAAGCCTTCTGCAGAAATGCAGTGGAAATGTTTTGGGGGAATTCAGTTCATTTGCATGGCAAAGAGGGACTTTGCAATTACTTGCAATTCATCTGATCACTCTCCATAACATTCTGGAGTATATGCAAATTGCCATCATACAAACTGAGGCAGCAGACTTTGTGAAAATAAATATTAATTCTCAAAACTTTTGGCCACAACTGTACAACTCAACACCCCACAGTGAGTATACAGTACAGCCCACAGTCTACTATATAAATATACCTCAACACCCCACAGTGAGTATACAGTACAGCCCACAGTCTACTATATAAATACAACTCAACACCCCACAGTGAGTATACAGTACAGCCCACAGTCTACTATATAAATACAACTCAATACCACACAGTGAGTATACAGTACAGCCCACAGTCTACTATATAAATACAACTCAATACCACACAGTGAGTATACAGTACAGCCCACAGTCTACTATATAAATACAACTCAACACCCCACAGTGAGTATACAGTACAGCCCACAGTCTACTATATAAATACAACTCAACATGCTGCAGTGGCTAATTCCTCATTAATATCATTCCACTGAGGTAAGCTACTCCTTGTGTTATATTTCAGTTTATTTATTGATCCTCTCCCCCCTATACACAAGCGACAGTGTCCCTCCCTCTCCGTCCCCCTGCCATCCCAGGGATATCAACCAAGGCCCTTGGTGTATCAGCCTAACTCAATGGCAGCTGTGGTAAGGGTTATGGCTTGTGATATATAGACCACTAGGACACATAGCACAGTCTGTGACAGACAGATACACTGGTGGTGTAATGCTGCTGGGGTTTTGGGGAGGTGGGGAGCTGAGACATTGAGGTGGTGGGGTGAGCGCAGTGGTTTGCTGATGAGGAAGATAGGGCATTGTAAAATAAACACCTGCCGGGGTGCTTGAACACTGGGGTGGTGAACACTAGGGTGGTGTGACACCAGGGTGATGAGACACTAGGGTGTTGAGACATTAGGGTGATGAGACACTAGGGTGATGAGACAATAGGGTGATGAGGCACTAGGGTGGTGAGACACTATGATTGTGATACACTAGGGTGGTGAAACATTAGGGTGGTAAAACACTAGGGTGATGAGACACTAGGGTGATGAGACACTAGGGTGGTGAGACACTAGGATTGTGAAACACTAGGGTGGTGAAACACTAGGGTGATGAGACACTAGGATAATGAGACACTAGGGTGGTGAGACACTAGGGTGGTGAGACACTAGGATTGTGAAACACTAGGGTGGTGAAACACTAGGGTGATGAGACACTAGGATAATGAGACACTAGGGTGGTGAGACACTAGGGTGGTGAAACACTAGGGTGGTGAAACACTAGGGTGAACAGACACTAGGGTAATGAGACACTAGGGTGGTGAAACACTAGGGTGGTGAAACACTAGGGTGATGAGACACTAGGGTGGTGAGACACTAGGTTGGTAAAACACTAGGGTGTTGAGACACTAGGGTGGTGAAACACTAGGGTGGTTAAAACACTAAGGTGTTGAGACACTGGGGTGGTAAAACACTAGGGTGTTGAGACACTAGGGTGGTGAAACACTAGGGTGATGAGACACTAGGGTGAGGAAACACTAGGGTGGTGGAGGGCTAAGATACTAGGGTGAGGAGACACTGGGGGTGGTGAAAAACTGGGTCACTAGGGTGGGGAGACACTGGGGAGGTGAGACACTAGGGTGGTTACACTAGGGTGTTGAGACACTAGGGTGAGGAAACACTAGGGTGGTGTAGGGCTAAGATACTAGGGTGAGGAAACAGAAGGGTTGTTGAGGGCTGTGGCACTAGGGTGATGAGACACTAGGGTGATGAGACTAGGTGGAGGGTACTTTCAGACACAAGGGCAGTGAGACACGAGGGTGGTGGGACACTAGGGTGATGAGACTCTAGGGGGAGGGTACTTCCCTCGTCTCAACCGTGTTGTTTTTCAACCGGGCTGCAACTCTGTTCTAGTTATGTCCTAGTAATGTTTCCTAGTATAAATAGCCCTGAACTTTGGCGGGGATAGAGAGATACAATGTGCTAAGGAGAGGAGCAGATGAGCTTTATGTAACAGACTTTAAATTAATGTGAAGAGAGAGAAGGGGGGGAGGTACCCAGGTACGTAAATTTAAATGGAGAGTCCTAATGTCCTAATGTGAACAGGCTGACACAGTTAAAAACCTAAGAAGAGGTTGTCCTGTAGATACATGTCCTAATGACATCCTCTTAATAGATCACAAAAGTTCTGTGAAATTGACTGACATGAAAACCTTGTGATCAGTTAAAACAGAGTGCAGTTGTTAGAACTGATAGGGAGAGATGTTACCTCAAAGGTTGTGACCTGTGTCCTCTAACATCGACCTCGGTCTGTAAACACTTCTCAGCAGAAGCGTCATACCTACAGCTCCTAGCCTGCTGTCGCCACAATTCAATACGAACTTGTGACGGTGACGAAAAGCAGTGGGTCGCATAGCTCTGGTCCAGGGCGTTATGTGCATTTATGCGGAAATTACTCATTCTGTTTTACCTCAGCAAAGCCTCTTCCTAGCCGACAAAAGCTGGTCAAAATGATCTCACTACGATCAGTTTACAACCTGAACGGATTGTTATCTGATTGAGATGACGTCAGTTCAACCAATTTTGGGTTGACTGTGGAAAAGTCTCAGGCAATGTAAAGAAGGAATCAATTGATTTGTGAAACTCTTTGTACTGTACAGAAGCTGTATTGTCTGCACAGTGAAATAGGCTCACCTTTCCGTGGGGGGTGCAGACTTGGTATGCTCCATCTCCTGCCTATGGACTCCATAAGAGATATGTATTATGGGCCGGACATTATAAAGGATAGGACATATGTACACTACAAAAGTATGTGGACACCCCTTCAAATGAGTGGATTCGGCTATTTCAGCCACACCCGCTGCTCTGACAGGTGTATAAAATTGAGCACACAGCCAAGCAATCTCCATAGACAAACATTGGCAGCAGAAAGACCCGTACTGAAGAGCTCAGTGACTTTCAACGTAGCTTCCCCCCGGTCAACTGTAAGTGCTGTGATTGTGAAGTGGAAAAGTCTAGGAGCAACAACGGCTCAGCAGCGAAGTGGCAGGCAGAAGGGACCACCGAGCACTGAAGCGCGTAGCTCGTCAAAAAAAAAGTATGTCCTCGGTTGCAACACTCACTACCGAGTTCCAAACTGCCTCTGGAAGCAACGTCAGCACAAGAACTGTTCTGTCGGGAGCATCGTGAAATGGGTTTCCATAGCTGAGTAGCCGCAAACAAGCCTAAGATCACCATGCGCAATGCCAAGCATCGGCTGGAGTGGTGTAAAGCTCGCCGCCATTGGACTCTGGAGCATTGGAAACGCGTTCTCTGGAGTGCTGAATCACGCTTCACCATCTGGCAGTATGACGGACAGATCTGGTTTGGCGGATGCCAGCAGAACGCTACCTGCCCCAATGCATAGCACCAACTTTAATGTTTGGTGGAGGAGGACAAACAATATGGGGCTGTTTTTCATGGTTTTGGCCCCTTAGTTCCAGTGAAGGGAAATCTTAATGCTACAGCATACAATGACATTCTATACAATTCTGTGCTTCCAACTTTGTGGCAACAGTTTGGGGAAAGGCCCTTTCCTGTTTCAGCATGACAATGCCCCCTTGCACAAAGCGAGGTCCATACAGAAATGGTTTGTAAAGATCGGTGTGGAAGAACTTGACTGGCCTGCACACAGCCCTGACCCCAACTCTATTGAACACATTTGGGATGAATTGGAACGCCGACTGCGAGTCAGGCCTAATCGTCCAACATCAGTGCACGACCTCAATAATGCTCTTGTGGGTAAATGGAAGCAAGTCCCCGCAGCAATGTTCCAACATCTAGTGGAAAGCCTTCCCAAAAGAGTGGAGGCTGTTATAACAGCAAAGCGAGGACCAAGTCCATATTAGTGCCCATGATTTCAGAATGAGATGTTTGACGAGCAGGTGTCCACATACTTTTTGATCATGTCGTGTATTTACGCTTACCACATAATACATGTCTCTGTTACCTTTCTTTTTGTGCTATCATCTTCTGGTCATCATATCTGGAAATAAATACAACTAGTGTGAGTGTAATGTTGTTGTTGTTGTTGGTTTTACCTCAGAAACAACTAGTTTAGTTTAATTTTATATTCCTGGCAGCTAACCATCTTTGCAACCTGATTATGAGAGGGATCACTGATTTAGACCCTTATATTCAAAGCTCTCTTATGTTGCTTTTACTCAGGCAGCCCAATTCTGATCTTTTGCCCATTTACTGGCGAAAGATACTGATCTGATTAGTGGAAAAATATCAGAATAAGACTGCCTGTGTAAACACAGCCATATAGACCTACATACATGTAGTCATTCTGTACATATACATAACAGGAGGCTGCTGATTGGAGGATCGCTCATAATAACGTCTGCAACGGCGCAACTGGAATTGATGCATTTGATATCATTCCACTGATTCCACTCCAGCCATTACCACGAGCCCGTCCTCCCAAATTAAGGTGCCACCAACTTCCTGTGATATACATAGCACACACTCCATAGCTTAGCTGCGTCCCCTGTAAGGTGGGCAGGCTGAACAAGGTGCCTCATCGGTGACCCCTGGTGGCAATGGGGACTTACTGCAGGACACATTCTGGGATCTGTATGTGGTCCATAGGAATCAGCTGGCTCAACTCATCCAATGTGTGAACATAGCGGATCTTATCCAGGAACTTCACACTGCAGCAGAGAGAGACAGATGGATGGAGAGAGGAAGAGAGATTTTTATAGTCTGAATCACATTCATCTCGGAAGCCTAGAACTAAAATCTTGCATAATTGGGTCAAATGCGATACCAGTTATGTCAAATTAGAACCACTTTAACATTGTTTTCTCTAATGGTTCTTTAGGTTCCTGAGGCTGCTCCTCCTTCTGAGTCCTGAGGCTCCTCCTCCTTCTGAGTCCTGAGGCTGCTCCTCCTTCTGAGTCCTGAGGCTGCTCCTCCTTCTGAGTCCTGAGGCTCCTCCTCCTTCTGAGTCCCAAAACTGCACCTCCCTCCTCCCTGCTCCCATGCCCTCCCTCTGAGTCTCGAGGCTCCTCCTCCTTCTGAGTCCTGAGGCTGCTCCTCCTTCTGAGTCCTGAGGCTGCTCCTCCCGGCTCCCATGCCACCCCCGGGTGCAGTGATGATGATGATGATGAGGGGTCTTACCTGATGAAGGGTCTGGAGATGGCCAGGATTGTACGGATGAACCAGGATGGGTGAGCAATGACCAGCCACTTCAGATTCTTCTTCAACCTGCAGAGGACATTAAAATACCATTTACATGAACTGTATGTTCATACAGCATAGGTTACACATCTATAAGCATATTATAAATCAGGACATTACACATCTATAAGCACATTATGATCATGACATTACACATCTATAAACACACCATAAACACAATTAACCTAACACAACATTTAAAGGTCCATTCCGTAAATTATAATTTACCTCCTGTTGATGGTGTGGTAGCACCTCTTTAGCCAGCTGATACCAGGCATCCTCCTGCGAGGCGTAGCTCCGTTCAGATAGATAATCATGTAGTCCTCAGCCACTAACAACTCCAGGCTACTGATCACATAGCTGACGAGAAAAAAAACACACAACTCATATTAAATACACATTACTGAGGGAAAACTGATAGAATAATTTGCATGTTTAAGATAATGACTAAAGTATTCCACCCTGAAACCATATAATTATTAAATGCGCATTCTTGAGGGAAAACACATACACAACTCATATTAAATACACATTCCTGAGAGAAAACGTACACACAACTCATATTAAATACACATTCCTGAGGGAAAACAGACACACAACTCATATTAAATACACATTACTGAGGGAAAACTGATAGAATAATTTGTATGTTTAAGAAAGTGACTAAAGTATTCCACCCTGAAACCATATAATTGTATGAAATGTGTTATAGTCATAATTCAATAATGTGTGTGACTAGGCCATTGTGTTACTATTTTGCAATATGAGCTGGGTATAGTTAAGGCACTCAAGGCCAACTGAACTGTCGACTTGTGAGAACTCTGAAACCAATAACAGGAAAGAGGCCTCCCCAACAACCTAGGTATTGGAGTAA